>NW_014578242.1:46384-54440 GCF_000485595.1 Priapulus caudatus
TATTCTTCTGAAAACCTCACTGGCAACCGAATCAAGTGCGCCCCTCCCCTCCACCGCATTGCGCACTCAGAGCATATATCTAGATACTACTAATACAGATCTAAAATCTATGATAGGCTTTGCTATACGGTAGTAGGCAGTATAAAGATACAGCTGTGTAACTTTAATGACTTGTTATAATGGATATGCGTCCAGATGAGACGGGATACTAGAGAAGCGTTGCCGAAGGAGGTGTTAATCCGAAGTGCTGCGCGATCTTGCACGCAGTTCTGCGGCAAGGCGCACGCGACGCGGCGGAACGTCCTACGACAGCTATGCAGCGCTGGCAGCTATGGGATCCGTGCGCTGAAATGCATAGGGCGGCGCACGAATCCATAGCTGCCAGCGACAGTCCGCGATTTTAGTGGGGGACACAGAGGCAGACATTTGGAACGTGAACAGTGTTCACTTGTTATAAAAACTGTAACGAGTACTGTTGTCGTAACGAGCTGGTGTCACGGCGAAATCACAGAAAGACTGTCGAAATTCTGACATTCGCGAACCTTGCCAGTAATTGAAATGCTGTCAGAATCAGGAAACACCTACCGGCGCTCTTCATGACCTCATTGTTGCGCCTCAACGCTGCAACGTTTTTGCAAACGTTCCAATGGCGAGGCTCGTACGGGATTGGAAAGGCAGTGCGCCGCCTGCCCGCCGCCTATAGCCCATAGACTGGCACTCGCTCCCACCTCTCGGCTTAGCTTAGTCACTCGATGGCTAATTGACGGTGGGAGCGAGTCCTAGTCATGTAGCCTTTGCACCTCGGACAACCTTCTCGAAAGAGAGTAGGCCTATACTAGAAACATTAAGAATTTGGTAGTAAATAGATTTGTATTTATTAGCATATATTTTATTTGAAACGCTCCATCTGCCTGTGTCTAGTATGAGGGTATTCTAACCCTAGCAAAGAGCGTTTCTGGAGCTAGTAGTAGTAGTAGTACTATACTAGTAACTAGGAGTAGTAGTACTAGTAGTTCTAGTAGTACTAGTAGTAGTACTACTAGTAGTAGTAACAGGAGTCGTCATATTAGTAAGTTACTAGTAACAGAGTTAGTCATTATTACTATTAGCTCCTGCCGTCCTGTGAGTAACAGTACTAGTACTAGTAGTGCTGGTAACTATAGTAACTACTAGTAGTACTTACTAGTAATTATTGTAACATGTACTGTAGTAATAGAAGTATTCGTAAGGTGTGGAAATGTACAAAGTCTTAATGTTTCTCTACTCTATTTCGCCTATAATCACCTGTAAATGCGGTCAAATGCTCATCTGCAACACACAAGTACACGAACGCACGACCGCGCTGTGCTGCGTGCACAAACAACATGAATAAGAGAGTTACACACTATAGACTGGTACCCGGTCGACAGTTCCAGACGCTACACTACGTGAGTGTAGCGATATGCCAGAGTAGAGGTGGCAATCAGGTACCAGTTACATATCGCTAATAGCCTCGGCGGTTCGTTGCGAGCCGTCTATCGCAACGCCACTAATGTACTACACTCATCAACAACAACAAACAAAGAAGAAACTTGAAATCCGTTATTATCAGCAAAGAAAGCGCGCCGACAAGCGACTTTCGAATTTAGGAGCATTTCTAAGAAATGCGAGCTCCGCTGGGTAGTCAAGCCGATCGTCGAATGGCAGAACTGCCAATTCAGCGAAGTTGTGCTTTGGTTATATATGTAAGTAAAAAAAAATAAAAAGACACAAAAAAGGAGAAAATTAAAAAAGAGTGAAGCCAAAAAGTAGGGAAAAAAAAAAAAATAACGGAATAAAAAAAAAAAAACAAACTAAAAAAAATAACCAAAAAAAAACAAAAACAAAAAAAACAAAAAAAAAAAAAAAAACGAAAAAAAAAAACAAAAAAAAAAAAAAAAATAAAACAACAAAATAAAAAAAAAAAAATAAAACAAAAAAATAACACAACAAATAACACAAAATAAAAAAAGAAAACGCGCACGCGACACGTCCCAAGTCGAACACAATAACAAAAAACACTAAATACAAAAAAACTGCCTGCCTCCTCCCCCCTCCTCCATCCCTCCCTCCCTCCTCCCCGTGCACCTTGATCGCTGCCTTCACGACCTCCTCTACGTAGCGGCGCAACAGTCCCGCGTCCTTCATTGCCGTCCAGCCCACCTTCTCCCCCTGCAATTTCGCGCGCGCCCGCTGTCGTTTTGCATGTGTCGTATTCTCGTGTTTTCCTTCCTAACGTGTGTCTGAGGCAGTTCATGCGACGCGATTTATACTACTAGTTTGATAGGCTTTTCAGTGTTTGCTAATTTACTGCATTTCAGTTCATCACGCTTGGAGACGATCACAACAAACTTAACAGAATAAGAGCACCTTTGAAGTGGGTATACGCAGATGCAATGAGCATTCGTAGAGAAATCACATCCAGATTGAGAAGTCGGCGTCGCTATAGTGCGTTCAGAATGACGTTGTCGCATCGGGCGACTACTGGTGTACGTCCGTCGTGTCTGATAAACTGTGCACGAGGCACTTCGCTGAGAGGCGGCTGTGCGGATCTTTGTTCCAACAGCTGGCAACGAGTGCATCGTAAAAGATCTCCGAAGAATCGGCGGCGAAATCACTGCATTGCATCGGTCTGTTGTGAAATCGTACTACCCTGTAGATTACCGAGTGCGGATCCTCTCCCGTGTATGGCTGCTGACCGCTCTTCATTTGCCATAGCGTCATACCGCATGAATACACGTCGGCCTTCGGCGTTACATCAGCAGCTCAGGTGCTCTGTAGATTGTGGTACCCTGCAGCGTCTTGTTCTGCGTAGCGGTGAGATTTTCGCCCAACTTTTGGCTACAACCGAAATCGGTCAGCTTGCACGTGTCGTCTGACGACACGACAGTGTTAGCCGGTTTGATGTTGAGATGTGCAATGTGCTCGCCGTGTATGTACTCGAGCGCCGATGCAACTTGCCTAGCGAAAACGAGCCTTCGCTCGCAGCTAATGGTCACGTGGGCATTGATGATCTGCTGCAGACTACGTTCTCCTCCGTATTCCATGACCATGCATCGGAAACGATCGTCTTGTGTGTAGACGAAAAGCAGCGAGATGACACGAGGTTGTTGCAAGCCCAATGCGTTTCTTTCAGCCTGGTAGCTTATCTCTGCTGCGTCGCTCTTCGTATCGTTGTGCATTATCTTTGCTGCGACGTTTTTCCAGCGTACATCGCTAGATGTACATATCCGAATCCTCCCTGTCCCAACTTCTGCAGCAGGTGAACTTCCTTGTTCGCATTTGAGTGAAATGTCGTGTACTTCATTTTGATAAAATCCACGTAGTTGTAGTATTCAATGTTATCGCCTGTAAGTCATTCAATGCTCGTGGTAGACGATTGATCGGCTTACATAGCAGCTACCAGGCTAGCCGCCGGGGTGACAAAGAAGCTAACACCACTCAATTAACGGGTCTCGTCGCTGGCTCGGCTACGCGAAATCTCCAGCCAAGTCTCGGTCATGAAAAGAAGTCAACTCGCTGTCTCGCACCAGACCGCCTGCCCACGATCTCCTCCAGCCCAACCTCTCCCCATGCAATTTCGCGCGCGCCGGCTGTCGTTTTGCATGTGTCGTATTCTCGTTTTTTCCGTCGGTTTCCTTCCGTACGCGGTAGGAAAGTATACTTGCTCTCATTTCTCGCATGTTACTGCTGTGTTGTGCTATGCATGGTTATTGAACAAACGTGTGTTCAAGAATGCATGTTACTACTGTGCTGTGCTATGCATGCGTTCATTATCATTGTGTTTATTGAAGTAAGAGATTTGGATAGAACCCTTTCATAGCTAACTAATGGTGGGTGTGTGCTCTTTAAATTAAAATTATAATTTCAACGGAATACAATATTGCTTATTTTTAAATGCTAGCCATAAACCTGCACATGTCTTGTCTGACACACATCGCCATCTATTGGCTGATTTAGATTTTATTAGAGTCAAGTATGTCGGGAAAACTGGTAATTATTAAATTGAGATATCGGGATTTATGGTTTAGGGCAAAACTACTGCGACAAGTATATTCTGTCTCTTTTAAAAGTATAAATTCAACAAAATACTATTCTATTTGGCAGGCAAGTAGCGTGCTTACCCCTTTCCTTGTCTCCTCTCCTTTGCAATATCCTTCTCTGATATTGTTCATCTCTCCATAATAATGATCAGCATCCTACGATTTCTCCAGTTTTTCTCTACCACCAGTGCTACCAAATCCGCCATTTTCCTTGCCCAGAACTTTCTCCAATTTCATTCGCTTTTATATTCAATTAAGCACCGCCTTCCTCACCTATTAAATATCTTCGTCTTTCCCCATGTTATTCTTTTCTAGTACGCTTTTATTTTGTGTTTACTGCATACTGCCCCTGTCTTCCGTTCCTTCTCATTCTCTCATAGTACCCATTTCCACGACCAATAATAGTTGCTGGCAATAGATTCATCAGGTCACTTGCAAGAATTTGCCCGTAGAAGGTTTATTGTTGGCGTTGCAACTATGTGTGTGCGCGTGTGTATGTGTATGAGTGTGTGTGCGTGTGTGCGTGTGCGCGTGCGTGGGCGCGCGCGCGTGTGTTTTTGTATGTATGTGTGTGTGTGTGTGTGCGTGCTGCGGGCGTGCGTGCGTGCGTGCAATGTGTCTGCATACGTACGTGCGCACGTACGTAGGCCTACACGATAACAAGAGAAAACATATATGTTAAAACAAAGTACAATAAACGATTAAACTGCTTGGCTTATTCACAGAATTTAACTAGATGACTAACAATAGTGTAAAGTGTGTCAATCGGACGACATAATACAGAGCCGAAGCTCGGACGTCTGTGCACACAGCGTGTGGTCACCTAGCTATAGTACTATAGCCCTTGATCGCCACAGGTCTGTGCCGAACAAATGCTATAGTACTAGAGCTAGTGGTCACCTCGCATGCCAAGATGTCGCCGCACACAATGTTCTATCTACTGCATTCGCAGGTCAGTAAAAACCTACACACTGACCAGTAGACTATAGTAGACTAATGAATCTACAGAGAAAGAGAACAAGCGACGCGATGGTCGATGCCGTATAAAATGCGTTTACCTCAAATAATAACATCTCGGTCGGTATATAACCGCAAGACAAAATCAAGACTAAAATCAAGTAAAATCTGAACACTGGTATTGCTGCTTGCTGCTCGTCGCCATGTTTGAAATGCCTTACGTAACTCGATTCTCGCAAAACGAGTGGAATAATATCACCTGGTTAAAAAACCAGATTTCATTGCCCAGGTAAATAAACTGAAAATAACCTGCACGGTGTTGACATTGCACGGGAAGTAACATAATCATAATTACTGATGATTGGATAATCCTTTCAAATACGTCTCTGATTATATAGATGCCTGCAGATGACTTTTATTGTAATGCATTTATTGCTTTGAGTAAAATCTCACGCGTGTTCACAGCACAAACACATGAAAAATTGCACATAAAATCTCCACGTGTGACCAGTTGCCTGTATATAAATATTTTTGATTTCATCAAATGACTAGAGCACTATGCATCGGCCAGATAAGGCATGAATATGCAAACTGATAATAAATATTGCTTAAAAGAACATATACATGCATGCCAATACCTATTGTATGCCTATGCTTTAGCAAAAACTAGCGTCAAATATAGACATGCATTGCACAACTTCTGTTGATTGTCTGCGCTTAACTTTTATAACACGCTCCCGTAAAACTAACCGAAATAAAGAACCAAACCGACACAAATTTATTTTAATTCGTCGGCAGTCAAGCGTATCCGCATATATACGCATTATACGCATATACGCTTCACTTGCTATACGCATCATAAAAATACTTAAACATTTACTTGAAGTTGAATTATCAAAGGTTGATCAACTGAAGACGGCGGAAACACGAAAGTAGTTGGCATGACCACATATTATAGTTGGCATGACCACATATTATAGTATGTTATTGAAAGGTAAATTACACGGTAACACAAATTTCACTAGACACGAACTAGATTTTTAAATTCGTACAATGGAAACAGTTTTTTTATTACAGAAAGTAGCGCTTTCTGTCGAAAAAGCATCAGCGCATAAGATGAAAGGAAAAACACACTACGGTGCACCACACCAGCTGTAAACGTAAAGAGAATACGTGGAACCTCATAGTAAGTAGTCTTTATATAATACGTACATATTTACAACATTTACAATTTGCGGGACAGTGCAGAATAATAAAAAAGAAACACTACGAAAAATATTAATCACGTACGTGACGCTAGATTGACAAATCGCACTTGCTTGCACGTTCTCCAACTCTTGCATTTGTCGTGAATTGTACTTCTCATATATTCATATACAATAACATAGACCACGTACGCAACCACTTTTGCGTTGTAAAACCCTTAGAAAAGAACACAGAACAATAGAATCGCCATTCTATATCATACGGGGGGTCCATGCAGGCGTTATTTACACATCTGAGCTTACCATGCAGCTCAAGCAACTCGGCAGACACTGTCTTCTGCTGCCTTCTACGGTACTTGCGATTGCTTATCAATGTTTCAACAACAACTACGGTTTTGCGTGAAATGTACACACACGCCAACAATGCGGTACCGAAAAAACACATTCCAAAATCGACTTCCGACACTCGAGTGTAGTCAGTGTATTCTGGTTGTCAAATGTACACGTCATCTGCCATAGTAAGCTACACACAGCAAACATTCTGTTGACTTGGTATGACTATCGTTCCTGCAATGCACGTCTCATCCACAGCATTGCTGCTTAGCTTGAAGCCATGACTGATATAGCTCTACCTTCACTCCCGCTACAAGCCAGCTCTACGGGTGTAACCCCTTCACTCCCGCCATACAAGCCAGCTCTATACCGGTGAAACCCCTTCACTCACACTACAGGCCAGCTCTACCGGTGTAGCCCTCTTCAATACCGCTACAAGCCAGCTCTACCGGTGTAGCCTCCTTACACCCACAACCAGGGGCCTCTGTATTGGGAGTGAAGGGGCAACCACGAAGCTTCCACAGACACTCCCAAAAAATAATGCCCGCATAAAAAGATAACACAAGTAAAAAGCGCTTAGTGAGTTCCGGCTGCGAACGGTCACGTACGAGCGTTTCTTCGCCAAACCTCCGACAGCGTCACCGGCACAGAGTCGTCACCAGTATTTGGTGACACGACGGTGAGAGAAGCAATAGTGTGAGTTCACACAACGCTACGCGGACGCCTTCATTTGATAGGAGTTTTGCGACTGACTATCGCTGGCTAGTCTCTACTACATGTGTCTGTTTTCTATCGATTGCATACGCCTATTAAACGTAACAAACACGTTACATATGTACAATTGCCTTCCACCCCACACACACGATAGCAGTTAGAGTCTATTGAACATTCAATCGTCGAATAGTTTTCGCACACAAAATCCAATATTTCTCCCAGCGATATATGCCAACACCCATCCCCCACTGCCCAAAAAACAACGACAATGATTCTCCTAACCAATCTGAATAATTATCTGACTCATCTGACTCATCTGAATAATCGGACCTATCTGAATCATCTGAATTATTATCAATTTGAATTTAGAATTCACGTACCGCGCAGGATCCGATGAGAAATCTTATGGCGTGCAGTCCCCGCCAGCCGACGCTCGTCGCCCACGGACACAGCATCGTCAACACGGAGGCAGTGAACTGAAACCCCGCGTACGTCCATCGCGGCCCGTACTTCTTCGCGAGCAGGCCGCTCGGGATCTTTGTGACGTCAGGTCGGTTGAGGTCGCCGACGGCCGTGTGGTTGACCACCGATCGCCACGCTCATGTTCGTGCGCTGCGACGACATGCAGCCGAATATGAAAAACGACAGCAGCACCACCTGTAGCCGACACTACGTCCAATACGGACCTGCGATAGATAGACAGATACACACACACACAAACTCTCTCTCCCTCTCTCTCTCTCTCTCTCTCTCTCTCTCTCTCTCTCTCTCTCTCTCTCTCTCTCT
>NW_014578242.1:54687-67749 GCF_000485595.1 Priapulus caudatus
AGAGAGAGAGAGAGAGAGCGAGCGAGACAGAGAGAGAGAGAGAGAGAGAGAGAGAAAGAGAGAGCGCGCGAGGGAGAGAGAAAGAAAGAGAGAGAGAGAGAGCGAGCGAGACAGAGAGAGAGAGAGAGAGAGAGAGAGAGAGAGAGAGAGAGAGGGAGAGAGAGAGAGCGATGGAGAGTAAGAAGGAGAGAGAGAGAAGACGAAAGAAAGTCAATAATGAGAGCGAGAGCAGGACAGAGAGACAGAGAGTGAAAGAGAGAGAGATAGAGACAGAGAGAACGAGAGAGAGAGAGAGAGAAAGAAAGAGAGAGAGAGAGAGAGAGAGAGAGAGAGAGAGTGTGTGTGTGTGTGTGCGCGCGCAGCAGAGCTAAGCTACCAGGCTAAAAGAAATTCATTGGGCTTGCAATACCACCGTGTCATCTCGCTGCTTTTCGTCTATGGATGATCATGGAATACGGAGGAAAACGTAATCTGCAGCAGATCATCAATGCCCACGTGACCATTAGCTGCGAGCGAAGGCAAGTTGCATCGGCGCTCGAGTACATACACGGCGAGCACATTGCACATCTCGACATCAAGCCGGCTAACATCGTCGTGTCGTCAGACGACACGTGCAAGCTGACCGATTTCGGTTGTAGCCAAAAGTTGGGCGAAAATCTCACCGCTACGCAGGACAAGACGCTGTAGGGTACCACAATCTAGAGAGCACCTGAGCTGCTGATGGGAGCTGACGTAACGCCGAATGCCGACGTGTATTCATTCGGTATGGCAAATGAAGAGCGGTCAGCAGCCATACACGGGAGAGGATCCGCACTCGGTAATCTACAGGGTAGTACGATTTCACTACAGACCGATGCAATGCAGTGACGTCGCCGCCGATTATTCGGAGATCTCTTACGATGCACTCGTTGCCAGCTGTTAGAAAAAGGATCCGCACAGCCGCCCCTCAGCGAAATGCCTTGTGTACAGTTTATCAGACACGACGCACGTACATCAGTAGTCGCCGGATACGCCAACGTCATCCTGAACGCACTATAGCGACGCCGACTTCTCAAAGCTGGCTGTGATTTCTCTACGAATGCTCATTGCATCTGCGTACGCACTTCAAAAGTGCTCTTATTCTGTTAAGTTTGTTGTGTTACGTTTATGAAAAATACAATTATTGAAAAAAAACGATTACTTGTTCTATCGATGTATTTCTCTTGATCGTCTCCAAGCGTGATGAACTGAAATGCGGTAAATTAGCAAACACTGAAAAGCCTATCAAACTAGTAGTCTAAATCGCGTCGCATAAACTGCCTCAGACACACGTTAGAAAGCAAAAAACGAGAATACGACACACGCAAAACGTGAGCGGGCGCGCGCGAAATTGCATGCATGGGGATAGGGTGGGCTGGAGGAGATCGTGGGCAGGCGGCCGGGTGCGAGACAGCGAGTTGACTTCTTTTCATAACCAAGACTTGGCTGGAGATTTCGCGTAGCCGAGCCAGCGACGATACGCGTTAATTGAGTGGTGTTAGCTTCTTTGTCACCCCGGCGGCTAGCCTGGTAGCTGCTATGTAAGCCGATCAATCGTCTACCACGAGCAATGAATGACTTACAGCCGATAACATTGAATACTACAACTACGTGGATTTTATCAAAATGAAGTACACGACATTTCACTCAAATGCGAAGTAGCAGTGGCAGTAGCAGTAGCACCAACAGCAGCAGCAGCAGCAGCAGCAGCTGCTGCAGCAGTAATAGCAGCAGTAGCNCGCATGCACACATGTGTACCTGCACACGCACGCACTCACGCATGCACGCACGTGTACGTGCACACGCACGCACGCACGCACGCGCGCATGCACACATGTGTACCTGCACACGCACGCACTCACGCATGCACGCACGTGTACGTGCACACGCACGCACGCACGCACGCGCGCATGCACACATGTGTACCTGCACACGCACGCACTCACGCATGCACGCACGTGTACGTGCACACGCACGCACGCACGCACGCGCGCATGCACACATGTGTACCTGCACACGCACGCACTCACGCATGCACGCACGTGTACGTGCACACGCACGCACGCACGCACGCACGCACACACGTACGTCTACGGGCACACACACGCACGCACGCATGCACGCATGTGTACGTGCATTATTATGCAGGTACACACGCGCGCACGTGTACATCCAAACGCACGCACGCGCGCATGCACACACGTGCACACGCACGCACATTTACATACACACGCACGCACGCATGCATGCACGCAGGTGTACGTGCACACGCACGCACGCACGCACGCGCGAACGTCTACGTGCACATGAATGCACGCACGCACGTGTACCTGTACACACGCACGTACGCACCAACGCACTCATGCACACACGTGTACCTGCACACGCACGCACGCACGCACGCACACATGCCCGCACGTGTACGTGCACACGCACGCACGCACGCGTACGTGCACACGAACGTACGAACGTGTACGTGCACACGCACGCTCGTACGCACGTGTAAGTTCACACGCAGGCACGCACGCACACACGCACGCATGCACGCACGTGTACGTGCACACGCACGCACGCAGCACGCACGTGTAAGTGCACTACATAAACAGCGCTTTCTATCAGAACATGTGGTCATTCATCTGTAAATGTCAAGCAGCACGCTTCGCTTCTGCCAACCATGACGCATAACAAATACACGTGATCTGATCTATGACGTCACGTGAAACATTCCTATTGAGACCTCTTATCTCCATGCGCTCGTATGTTGTTTGTTAGTTTGTTACTGCCGTTTCTAAGAAATAAACTAAACATTCTATTGTAGCCTAGCTGCGCATTATTGTGTGGGAAACAATAGGAGCAATGTTGGCATTTGGAATAAATCTGCCAGTCTCAAACTAGTCATAGTTCGAGACAGTCTGTTACGCACGATGGGCCGATCAGACAAATCAAAGCAAACGCAATTCAAGCCAGGAGGCATCCCACACAACAAGGGCACCAAGAAGCAGCCAGCAGCCAGCGAAGCAGCGCATGCGCAACGTCTTCTTCCGGCGAATACCCCAATTCAGCCCTGGACCCCACGGCTCAATCGAGATATTTACCGGAAGGTTGTGAGAACGCGTACCGATGGCACTCTTTCTATTTCAGATGCTGATGGTAGAGATGGAGGCGCCAAGATCCTGCGCCCGAAGCCAGCCGCTGCCTCCGCAGACCCTTTCGCCATGCAGCAGCGGTCCGACCGTGATGAGATGCGACTGGTGCATCTCACGAGAGTCGAGAACCTGTGGAATTCAGCAATCCGCGATCATCGGGTAATTGAAATTCGTGAATTTCATTTCGTTGTTGACGACATAATTTTCTGTATACTGTATATAATATTATATATTAGTATATACATATGACTGTATACTGTATACATAATTACTGTATATTCTGTAAAGGCATGCGTTTGCACTACTTGCAATCAAAAACTTATTCACTGTCATTGATTATAACATGCTAGATGGAAGATTACGCATCCCGTTGCCCGGAGCCAGACCTGAAGATGTGCGACGAAGAGCAGAGAGGCCTCTGCTGGAAGATGAGACTGAGATGCCGAAACTGTGACTACGCCTCCACGAAATGCAAGCTTTACGACGACGTCCCAAGCTCGGGACGAGGGGCGAAGGCAGCAGCCCCCAATCGAGGAGTTCACCTGGGCTTGCAGGACACGACCGTTGGACCGACCAAGCTCAGGCTCCTGGTAGCATCGACAAATACGCCACCGCCGTCACGGAGCGGCCTGCAAAAAACCGCAGCCACGGTCAGCGCCGAGACCGTGCAACTAAACAAAATCAACATGTCAGATTTTAGAAAGGAGCTAAAAACGATCAACGACCTGAGAGGCCTCGACAAAGAATCACCAATAAACATTCAGATGGACGTTCGTTACAACGCCATCTCAATTGCAAGCCGGCACAAGATGGGGCAGTCGGCATCGCAGGCAATCGGCTTGGCGATCGAGGATCACACAGACGACCATAAGATCATCGGAATGTATATGCAAAATAAGCTCTGTGCCCGAGGAGCATCGCTCAGAAAGCGAGGATATTCGATAACGTGTCCCGGGCACGTCGACTGTACTGCGAACATACCTAAGCATGCGCCGCTCTCGGAAAGAACTATAGGGCTGGAGATGGGACGCCAATTTGCAACGGAGAGACTCCTCATCAAACACGCAACAACCGACGGCGACGGAAGAGGAAGCGCGGGCATCGACGAAGCCATGAAGACTTTGGATCCATTGTGGAACGTCACCCGCCTGGCCGACACCATTCATCTCGGCCAGTCCCAATTCAAATCTGGCATGAAAGCGAAATTCAGCAGAGCAATGCTTGGGTGGGACAGATCGGCAGGCGAACGACAGATAGTGCAACGACTTATTAGCTCAGATATTAAGGCTAGATGTCACATTATAGTAAACGAATTGTTCAAGATCAGCTGTGGCAATACGGACTTAATAGTAAAGAAGCTGCCTCACCTCGTGCAATGCACAGTCGACTGCTATTCCGGCGATCATCGAAGTTGTCGGCGCCACTCCCTGGTCTGCTCAGGTGGTAGGTACAGGAACTGGCTGTCTACACGATCTTATTACCTGAGTAGCCTTAAGATCAAAGAATTTACCATGACCAACGAGGACAAGATTCTGCTGCAAAACATTCTGCAAATGAAATTAAGCGTTGCTGGCATAGAAAAAATGAAACTCAACACCAACACGCAGAGATGCGAGTCGAGCAATCGTGGTTTAAGCGCGTCGCTGCCGAAGAATGTCACCTTTTCAAAAACTGCGATCGGCCGCGCGCATTCGGCGGTCCACCGGCTGAACAACGGCATAGAGATGTCCGCCCACTTGAAAAATGATAACATTGTTAAAGTCCCACTCGGGAAGAGGCCATCGTTGGCGCTGCGACAGATGTCGATCGCCGCAACGTATTCAATGCGGTGCCGAAGAAAGCAGAGAGAAGCCGCCAAGCGCAAACGCATGCTCGCCGACGTGCGTGACCACATCAAGTATAAGCGATCTCAAAATTCCTCCGAATACATTAAGGATCAACTCGACACTGCCTATGCTGACCACAGCTACACAACGTAATTATTAGAATAAAAAGTTTATTAGGTTGTTAGTAAATTTTAGGGGATACTAGCCTGTGCTGCGGAGAAATGTGGTTTTCATCCCAGGTCAGTCGATCGGTCCAGCCTAGGGTTTCCCCACCTGTGTGCGGCGCATCATATGCTAGTAGTCTACTGCAAGTATAATTCATGCTTCGATTAACGAATCGTTAACGAAAGTAAACACGTCTCTCTGTCGGCATGCCCGATGCAGCTCATGAGTCTTCGGCATTCTCGCCGTTCGGAATTCTGCTGTGCAGTTTCTAAAATTATATGCTGATGTCTAATGCAATTTTTGTTGTGGCATAAATGTGAGCACTGTTCTCCTTTGGCAGGCCATACACCAAAATGGAGCCTGTACGCCAGTCTGTGTACTTTAACCGTTTGCCATTGTTGTTCGTGATTTTTTACACACACTACCCCATAGCCGGTTTGTGTTCGTGCTCCTGTAAATAAAATGCACTCGTTATTTTCAACACAAATCGCCGACTTATTCATTAGTTGTTCAAAAGCATTTTCTTCCCATGTCATGATGAATTTTGATTAAAAATCGCTATATGTGTCTTCAAAATAGCAGTAGGCATTCAGAGACAAGTGAACAGTAACAGGCCCGCACCAAAAAAAATTGAAAAATTGAAAAAAAATTTAATAGACAAATTTTTTTTGCGACCGACAGAGAACAGACCACTATTAAACTCTCCATAGGATCCTATACTTAAGAATTGAATTTTAGGAGCTGAAAATGAGTATTTCGCCGCTTTATCGGGCTCCAGTCGCAATATATAAAGCCTAGGTAAGCCATGTACTTCAGACGTGATGCACCCATTAAGTGTATCACATGGTGCTTGGATCCGGCGTTGTTAAAAAAAATATCGTCGGCCAGAAGTTTACTAACGACCACCAATTTGGCCTGAAACCAGTTCGCGCAGTCGAATGGGCCATACATTGAAGAATTTTTTTTAAAATTACCCAGTAACATCCACTCATCTCATTATGCATGTTCCATTGCCACACCACAATAGCCAGCCTAATAATGCAGCCACAAACGTCGCCGGTCCAGCCTTTTAGGTGCACGGACTGGTGGCACTACCGAATGGTCGCATAGATAGACGCCGTCAAATCTCGTAACCCTAACAGGGTAATGAACCGGAAGTGATTTAATAGTGGTCACGTGTCATGTATTAGGGTGAAGCAACAATAAACAATAGAGCAGGGCTTGTTAACTCAACATGACATCTTCAGTGACTGATATTACATGGTGTCACAAGTAATCAAGAACCATCCGCCAGTAACAACACGGAAAATATAGCTCGAAAGCAGGAAATTGGAGAGCAAGAATACATCTCTCCATCAGGAAGAGTATGTTGATAGAGCATACCGATTTAATCCGTATTCCTCATAATTCGTGCCGGATCAATCGTGTTGGATAGTCAACGCTACAGCTAAAGAAAAAAAATGGCGACCGGCGGGGCAATGCAATTCTAACAGCCGATGTTTAACTGGGGAGCCAGCGACACCTATAGTCGCGTTTTAAACAGCATGTAGAATTTACATTTAAGGGACAGCTTGCCAGTACAGATGACAAACATCGCACAGGATGGCTAGGCATGTGGATAGGACAATAATGTAGGGAAGTCTACAAAACGTTCATATGGGCTCAGGGCCAAGAAGACGACCACAAAGAAATTCTCAGGAAAATTGAAGAATATGTCCAACCTAGGAAAAACAAGCGAGTAGCGGGATTCAAGGCTCAAGAACGATCTCAGTCAGAAGGTGAAACGTTTGAGAATTTCGTCAAAGATCTGAGGATTCTATTGATGGACTGTGAATACACAGACCCGGATGACATTATGATTGACTTAATCATCAACGGCGTACGACACCGTAAAGCACAAGAACGTCTTCTAGATCGGGGACAAGAGCTCACTATAGCGAAGGCTATTGAGATAGGGCAGCGATTTGAGTTATCACAGAGCCAAATGAAAATGATGCATGGAGAAAAAATTCTCGCAGTCAAAACAAGGCGACACGTCAGTAACAGCTACAGGAAGAGACAACCCATACAGCAGATACAGTTTCAGGGTAAGGAACGAGATTCCGCACAAGAAGCGAGGTATAACCACAGTCATGCTAACAACTGCTCCAGCTGCGGCAGAGTTCACAATGAAGGAAAATGCCCGGCTAAAGGAACAGTCTGCACGTATTGTAAGAAACCGGATCACTGGCTAAAGATGTGTTGGAAAAGACTCCGCCAAGTCAGCGGTATACAAAGCGACTCCGCGCAAGAGAGTGAAGACTCAAATGACAGTGACGGCTTACTACACATCCACGCGACACAAGATGCGCAGGGACCAGTGAACACTCTCTCTAGTGACAAATGGCTAGTGCGCTTAAAGGTATACAACCACGACGTGCCGTTCAGAATAGACACAGGGTCAAAATGCTGCATTATAGTGAAACCACAGCTAGAAAGACTAGACTCTCTCGGTGAACGCATCAAGATGTCAGTCTTTCAGAAAACGCTCAAGTCTTATACAAATCACAAGTTCAAACCAGTAGGGATGGTTAACCTACCAGTGAAGTACAAAGAGATGCGCACAGTTTGAGATCGTCGACCTGAATCAGTAAAACATTATCAGCGGTGATGTTGCAGAGGCTGGGTCTGATACAGCGAGTAGATGCTGTCGGAGAATCCTCCGCACGTGAAGAAATAGCACGTGATTATCCTGCATTAGTGGAAACCGCAGGTACTCTGTTAGAAGAATACACTATAAAGGTTGGAGAAAGCGCAAAAGGTGTGTTCCATCCATCTCGCCGACTGGCAGCGGCAATAAAACCGTGTGCCATCGAGAAACTCAGAGAAATGGAAAGGAACGGATACATCGCGCCAGTGAGCGAACCAACAGAATGGGTCAACTCCATGGTAGTGTCACTCAGAAAAGACAAGGTCATGATGTGCATAGATCCAAAAGATCTAAACAAAGTCATAAAAAGGGAACATCACCCCATGAAAACAATAGACGATGTAATAGCATGCATACCAGATGCGACACTGCAACCAAGCACATCATGACGAAATATTTAGGCAAGTAGTTGAAGGGAAAACCCAGTACAATCTGAAGCTAAACTACGACAAGTGCAACATACGACAACCCAGTGTACTCCACATGAGGCACGTGATCACGCAAGAGGTCTACAGCCAGACTCAGAGAAGGTCAAAGCCATTGTCGAGATGCCAGCACCACGTGACAAGGAGGGAGTCCGCAGATTGTTTGGTCTGGCACAGTACCTAGCAAAATTTATTCCCAATCTAAGCCAAGTAGACGCACCACTGCGGAGCCTCCTGAAGTCAGATGTGACATTCGCATGGGAGCACGAACATGAAGACAGCTTCAAAGAGCTGAAACAGAAATGCAGTACATCTCCAGTACAAGCATTCTACGACGTAAACAAACCCGTGCACATTGAGTGCGATGCAAGCAAAGACGGGTTAGGTGCTGTGCTCATGCAGGAAGGTCGTGTTATTGCGTATGCGTCCCGTGCAATGACTGAAACTGAGAACTGAACTGAAATCGAGACGGAAATGTTGTCGATAGTGTACAGCATGACCAAGTTTCACTGCTATGTGTTCGGTAAGAAGACCAGTCCACAATGATCACAAACCGCTAGAACAGATATTCGCAAAACCACTACTGTCAGCTCCGATGAGAATTTAGAGAATGATGCTGAAATTACAGTGGTAAAAAATATCGCAGCAAAGATACTGCACAACGATACGAAGAGCGACGCAGCAGAGATAAGCTACCAGGCTGATAGAAACGCATTGAGCTTGCAACACCACCGTGCCATCTCGCTGCTTTTCGTCTACACACGAGACGATGGTTCCCGATGCATGGTCATGGAATACGGAGGAGAACGTAATCTGCAGCAGATCATCAATGCCCACGTGACCATTAGCTGCGAGCGAAGGCTAATGTTCGCTAGGCAAGTTGCATCGGCGCTCGAGTACATACACGGCGAGCACATTGCACATCTCGACATCAAGCCGGCTAACATCGCCGTGTCGGCAGACGACACGTGCAAGCTGACCGATTTCGGTTGTAGCCAAAAGTTGGGCGAAAATCTCACCGCTACGCAGGACAAGACGCTGCAGGGTACCACAATCTACAGAGCACCTGAGCTGCTGATGGGAGCTGACGTAACGCCGAAGGCCGACGTGTATTCCTTCGGCATGACGCTATGGCAAATGAAGAGCGGTCAGCAGCCATACACGGGAGAGGATCCGCACTCGGTAATCTACAGGGTAGTACGATTTCACTACAGACCGATGCAATGCAGTGACGTCGCCGCCGATTATTCGGAGATCTCTTACGATGCACTCGTTGCCAGCTGTTGGAACAAGGATGCGCACAGCCGCCCATCAGCGAAGTGCCTCGTGCACAGTTTATCAGACACGACGGACGTACATCAGTAGTCGCCTGATGCGCCAACGTCATCCTGAACGCACTATAGCGACGCCGACTTCTCAAAGCTGGCTGTGATTTCTCTACGAATGCTCATTGCATCTGCGTACGCACTTCAAAAGTGCTCTTATTCTGTTAAGTTTGTTGTGTTACGTTTATGAAAAATACAATTATTGAAAAGTACGATTACTTGTTCTATCGATGTATTTCTCTTGATCGTCTCCAAGCGTGATGAACTGAAATGCGGTAAATTAGCCAACACTGAAATGCCTATCAAACTAGTAGTATAAATCGCGTTGCATGAACTGCCTCAGACACACGTTAGGAAGGAAAAAACGAGAATACGACACATGCAAAACGAGAGCGGGCGCGCAAAATTGCATTGGGGAGAGGGTGGGCTGGAGGCGATCGTGGGCAGGCGGCCGGGTGCGAGACAGCGAGTTAACTTCTTTTCATGACTGAGACTTGGCTGGAGATTTCGCGTAGCCGAGCCAGCGACGAGATGCGTTAATTGAGTGGTGTTAACTTCTTTGTCACCCCTGCGGCTAGCCGGATAGCTGATTTATAAGACGATCAATCGCCTACCACGAGCAATGAATGACTTACAGCCGTCAACTTTGAATACTACAACTACGTGGATTTATCAAAATGAAGTACACGACATTTCACTCAAATGCGAACAAGGAAGTTCAGCTGCTGCAGAAGTTGGGACAGGGAGGATTCGGATACGTACATCTAGCGATGTACGCTGGAAAGAAAGTCGCAGCAAAGATACTGCACGACGATACGAAGAGCGACGCAGCAGAGATAAGCTACCAGGCTGAAAGAAACGCATTGGGCTTGCAACACCACCGTGTCATCTCGCTGCTTTTCGTCTACACACGAGACGATGGTTCCCGATGCATGGTCATGGAATACGGAGGAGAACGTAATCTGCAGCAGATCATCAATGCCCACGTGACCATTAGCTGCGAGCAAAGGCTAATGTTCGCCAGGCAAGTTGCATCGGCGCTCGAGTACATACACGGCGAGCACATTGCACATCTCGACATCAAGCCGGCTAACATCGTCGTGTCGTCAGACGACACGTGCAAGCTGACCGATTTCGGTTGTAGCCAAAAGTTGGGCGAAAATCTCACCGCTACGCAGGACAAGACGCTGCAGGGTACCACAATCTACAGAGCACCTGAGCTGCTGATGGGAGCTGACGTAACGCCGAAGGCCGACGTGTATTCGTTCGGCATGACGCTATGGCAAATGAAGAGCGGTCAGCAGCCATACACGGGAGAGGATCCGCACTCGGTAATCTACAGGGTAGTACAATTTCACTACAGACCGATGCAATGCAGTGATGTCGCTGCCGATTCTTCGGAGATCTCTTACGATGCACTCGTTGCCAGCTGTTGGAACAAGGATGCGCACAGCCGCCCATCAGCGAAGTGCCTCGTGCACAGTTTATCAGACACAACGGATGTACATCAGTAGTTGCCCAATGCGCCAACGTCATCCTGAACGCACTATAGCGACGCCGACTTCTCAAAGCTAGCTGTGATTTCACTACGAATGCTCATTGTATCTGCGTACGCACTTCAAAAGTGCTCTTATTCTGTTATGTTTTTTGTATTACGTTTATGAAAAATACAATTATTGAAAAGTACGATTACTTGTTCTATCGATGTATTTCTCTTGATTGTCTCCAAGCGTGATAAACTGAAATGCGTTAAATTAGCAAACACTGAAAAGCCTATCAAACTAGTAGTATAAATCGCGTCGCATTAACTGCCGCAAACACACGTTAGGAAGGAAAAAACGAGAATACGACACATGCAAAACGAGAGCGGGCGCGCGCGAAATTGCATGGGGAGAGGGTGGGCTGGAGGAGATCGTGGGCAGGCGGCCGGGTGCGAGACAGCGAGTTGACTTCTTTTCATGACCGAGACTTGGCTGGAGATTTCGCGTAGCCGAGCCAGCGACGAGACGCGTTAATTGAGTGGTGTTAGCTTCTTTGTCATCCCGGCGGCTAGCCCGATAGCTGCTATATAAGCGGATCAATCGTCTACGACGAGCAATGAATGACTTACAGCCGTCAACTTTGAATACTACAACTACGTGGATTTATCAAAATGAAGTACACGACATTTCACTCAAATGCAAACAAGGAAGTTCAGCTGCTGCAGAAGTTGTGACAGGGCGGATTCGGATATGTACATCTAGCGATGTACGCTGGAAAGAAAGTCGCAGCAAAGATACTGCACGACGATACGAAGAGCGATGCAGCAGAGATAAGCTACCAAGCGGAAAAACGCATTGAGCTTGCAACACCACCGTGTCATCTCGCTGCTTTTCGTCTACACACAAGACGATGGTTCGTGATGCATGGCCGACCGACGTGTATTCATTCGCTATGACGCTATGGCAAATGAAGAGCGGTCAGCAGCCATACACGGGAGAGGATCCGCACTCGGTAATCTACAGGGTAGTACGATTTCACTACAGACCGATGCAATGCAGTGATGTCGCCGCTGATTCTTCGGAAATCTCTGTCCAATTAAACAACCCACAATCAATACACAAACATAACAACAATCAAAATACAATAAGAAAACACATATGAAGCGTAGAAAACAAGTAACGATAAAGTTCTATTACAATACAGGTCAGAAACTCAACACATTTGGCAGTGAACATTTTAATATCGCTGCAATTACTCTCACTCTTGCTTCTTTTTGTGCTGTAACGTACGTGGCGTATGCGTGTACCGACACGCATTTCCGAAACCACGTTTCTAGACATGGGCTTCCTTATATCAGGAGCCTGAGTCTTACTCATAATCCCATTAACGCACACAGGGCCATTAGTACACACAGCACCGATGTGGCACCACCTGACAACCTTTGTCACTTCCACACATTATACATCATACATCATACATCATACAGCCAACAAAAATACACAAAACTGATACATCTTACATCATACATCATAAATCATACATCATACAGCCAACAAAAATACGCAAAACTGATTTTATATTTTCGATGAAATGTTTTAGACCTATCAAACTATAATTGAAGAATGTGTTTAGCAGTCTGACAATATATAGTGGAAACTTACCGTTACGACAACTTTAAGAAAACGATCACAAACTTATACATAAAGTTTTACGCAAAAAATTTCCGACACAAAGACCGTCACGGTCATAAGCATCTACTATAAAAAAAAAATTACACCGCGTACATAAAACAAAGAAAAAAAACAGTAAAAAATACACATTCCTGACGATGTCACACTTTCACGTCCTCTGTCTCTGGTCTGTCACCTTTCAACCTTGCCTTCTCCGTTCTGCTCTCCTCACTCACTCACTCACTCACTCACTCACTCACTCACTCACTCACACTCACACTCACACTCACACTCACACTCACACACACTCACACGA
>NW_014578242.1:69404-71443 GCF_000485595.1 Priapulus caudatus
AGAGAGAGAGAGAGAGAGAGAGAGAGAGAGAGAGAGAGAGAGAGAGAGAGAGAAGAAAGAGAGAGAGACAGACAGGCAGACAGAGAAAAGAGAGAGCACGAGAAAGAGAGAGAGAGACACACACGTTATGATGAAAAAAACGAGGATCCGCACAGCCGCCCCTCAGCGAAGTGCCTCGTGCACAGTTTATCAGACACGACGGACGTACACCAGTAGTCGCCCGATGCGCCAACTTCATCCTGAACGCACTATAGCGACGCCGACTTCTCAANCTACTAGGCACTTAAAAAAAAAAACCTAACCCTAACCCTAACCCTAAAAAAAAAAAAATTAAATTAAAGTGCCTAGTAGTCATATCATATCGAACCTTTCTGCCTTTTGCCACACGCTCGTGTTTTACGTACGTACAACATTTTCACGCAGTGGAGCATTATGGAGCCAGTGGGTTGTGTAGAACCAGTGGGTTCGTTGTCATGACACCGTGACGTCAGACTTCGGTACTCTATAGGAGGCGTATAACAGTAAGCATCCGCGATTGTTCACCGTTGCACTACTTCGTCTCTAGAAAAGGCCTTTTTTGGCATTTTTTTTCGCCGAAATTCGGCACTAGAGTGCAATAATTAGCATTATGCACGCAAGTTGGACGCCTTGGACGCAAGGTGGATAAAGTGGTTTGAACGGTTCAAGGTAGCCTCAGGGTTAGATGACAAATCCCCACAGCACCAGGTGAACACGTTGATATTGTATGGGAGAGAAGGCAGACGAGATATTTTCTTCCTTTACATTTGCTGTATCAGAAGCAAGTGATGAGTCTCAAGACTTTGAATGTGTCAAGAAGAAGTTCGAGGAATACTTCATTGTCCGCCATAACATAATCATTAAAAGAGCTAAATTCAACGGGAGAGTGCAAGGTCTGGATGAACCAATTGATTCCTTCATTACTGCTCTACACACACTCGCCGAGCATTGTGAGTCTGGCACTCTAAAAGAAGAGCTAATTAGGGACAGAATCGTTGTTGGCATTCGAAACAAGCATCTCTCTGAGCGTATGCAAGTAAATAAGAACTTCACCCTGAAGCTTGTAACAGACCTAGCTCGTCAGTCAGCCCAGGTAAAGAATCAGGTAAGAGAGTTGACGTCAACTACGGTAGTCGGTGCTGAAGCTTTATCCGTACATGCCAAAGGTCGATGTGACAAGAAGTCTGCACGTTCGACGTCACAGTATCGTCAGAAGAGGTGTTCGTGGTGTGGAAACTATGCTCATAATCGCTCTCTGTGCCCTGCCAAAAATGTAAACTGCCGGCGATGCCAACTAAAAGGGCATTTTGAGAAGGTATGTAAGGCCAAGACAGTAAATGAAGTAACTACACAGTCTTGTTCATACGCTTCGTCAGATGTCTTCCTAGGAGAAGTATGTGTGGGCAACCAGTCAGATCGCAGCCCACAGTGGACATTTCCTATCACGGTCTGTGATAAGGAGGTGAATTTTCGGGTGGACACAGGGGCAGATGTGTCTGTAATGTCGCGACAAATGTTCGACCGTGAGTTTCCGGGGACCAGGCTGGAGTCATCCTCTAGAGTGGTCTGTGGGGCTGATCATAAGTCTATCCATACCTATGGTTGTTTCTGTGCTGAGATGACGTTTAAAGAAAAGTCGTGTGTAGAGGAAGTCTACATCTTCGAGAATGCCTCGAATCTGTTAAGCGGCAAAGCTTCCCATGAACTTGGAATCATCTCAGTTGTTGGCTCAGTGGAAAAGAAGTTTCCAAGTTTGTTTACCGGACTCGGAAAGCTGGAGACTCCATACGAGATAAAGCTGCGAGAAGACGTACGTCCATACGCTATCAGTGCGCCACGAAGGATTTCGCTCCCTCTTCTTCCCAGGGTGAAAGAAGAGCTAAGCTGCCTGCAGGCGATAGGAGTTATTTCGTCGGTGAAAGAGCCGACAGACTGGTGTGCTTCTATAGTTGTTGTGCCGAAGCCATCAGGAGACGTTCGCCTGTGTGTGGATCTGACTAAGCTCAACGTGGCAGTCCAGC
>NW_014578242.1:75912-81030 GCF_000485595.1 Priapulus caudatus
TCCTCCCCCTTTTAAAGGCCCCTTGATAAAAGGCTGCTGCCTACTCCTACGTTTTGTTCTGGATTTACAGGGAAATGTTTCTGCTTACTGTTGAGATGCTGCTACTGCTGATGCCCTAATCTACTGGCTATACTTAGTTTTCTTTGTAAGATTACGGTGCAAGACTGATACCGGTCTTAGAGCAGAGCTCGAGGCTGCTACTACTGTTCCCTAATGAAACCATTGCTGCTACTACCACAGCCCCGCATTCCATGCAGTGGTGTGATGGTTACGAATGAGCGATGCCTGACTCTGTTGGTCGTTGTTGGTTATGCATCTTGGAGGATACCCTTAATACGCCAATGAGTCTTAACTCAAAATTACGCAAAGGGTGATGATGAGCGGAGGCATAACAAGTGCCAGGTGATCTGATGCAGGATTTATCGGGTTAACATCGTAGTCTGGCCTCTACAATATCGATAGTGCCCCTAGCATTAGCTATCATTCTTAGTAGATGGGATCCCCGCGCGTGCTAAGTACAGCACCGGCCTCTGCAAATAAATAAGGAAACGGGCCTAGAAAACAGGTGCCGCGCCCACGCGGTATATCCTCCACACAGTTGACTGGTGAAGCGCGAAAGTGACGAGATCTCCCAACGTGCTATCTACGTCCCGATAATCACTACTCATAAGACCTGACAGTCTCCCACACAATACTCCTCAGCTAATATAAATGGCACGTATGATGCGATTATTGAGATTTATCTTTGTGCGCAGATAATTACTGCAGATTCCCGCATTATTCACCTGAGACTCAGCAGCGGTACGTAACATGAGCTTTGACAGTCCAGTGGCATGATCCAAGTATATTGGTTCATTGTCACATATGGAATGAATAGCTTTTTCGCGCCATTTGAGTAACAGTAATACTCTGACTCAATTATGGGTTAGGATGTAGCCTGTCGCGAGTGTTTGCTGTTATGGGGGTGCTAGTCTTTTGAACGTGTGTGTGCGTGGCAGCCTGTGGTCAAGTAATTATCTGTTGGAGCGCGTATCATTGTCCTTGGGATAAAATGATTTCGCTGTAATGAATCAAGTAGAACAAAATTCGGCGCTTAGGGTTTGGCTGGTCAGTGTGACTGCTTGGTTCTTGTCCATCCATTTGTAGCTCATCTGACATAGTCAGATGCAGCTTGTAGAATCGCATGAGCGTGCGTCCGTCCGTGCGTGTGTAGCGCTCTAAAATCAGTAACTATGTATATCTGTAAGAATAGCTTAAAACTGTATCTATAACTGTGTTTAAAGATATCCCACCGGCGCTACGACTGCGACTTGTTGCGCAATAGTGCAATGACAGTAATTAAATTCCAACGAGTGTCGATGCTATGACAGTAATTACAACGAGCGCTGTGTTGATACTACGCTGACATTGTGACAGCGATGATATGACGGCATTCGTCGACACTGATGTTATAGCGGTGATTGAATCACAACGGGCGCTGTCAGTGTCGATGGTATGACGATTTTCATATGCTGACAACCCAGTAACTCACGCTACTGTACGCGGGCATCGAGCAATCTTTGCGATACGGCGTGACACTAAAGTGGCACACGTGCGAAGTAAGCGCCCTTATGGTAGGCGCGCGGGGGTTCAGTCCTTTAACATAGGAGACCCCGTTTATTTTTTTAGCTCTACGTTGGTAGCCTTACTATACTGTGGTCGAGAAATTTCCTCCACAGCCACTTTGTAGTAAGGCCAAACACATACTTGCGATGTACATGTTTGTAATTTTCTACCCGCATTCTTGACATACGATGCGAATAGAACCGTGCTTACGGGTCGAAACGCCATGTGTCACGACCAATGCGTCAGGGACGCTGGTTAACACCAGGCCTCTTTCGTCGCCTCACCACGACAGCCCGTCGACCAACGCGTCAGGGACGCTGGTCGCCACAGGGCCTCTTTCGTCGAACCCCCACGACGACAAGCCTACAGCCGATAGCTGTGATGCAGACGGGTTGTTGCCACCCCGAAGGTGTAACGAAACGCATGCAGCCAGTGTGGCTAGAAAGCCAAGCACTGATAGCTGTGATGCAGATGAGTTGTACAAAGTATACCCGACGTTCATGTAATAACGCGAACCTACGGTCATTTGATTAGCGGTATGCATTCAAATTTCATGATGCACACTTCTACTCTATAAGTGGCCCATTATTTAATCAATACCGGCATAAGGATAGTTTTACGGCCTCAGACGGTGTGCAGCTTGCACCGCTAGCACTAGTTAATTAGTAGCAATAAGCGTATTACCGTGTTCATAAAGCACACTATAAGTACGACGCGCTCCATTTGAACGCATGTATTTGTCAGACGCCGTTTAAAGCGGCCTATTTGTGAAACTGTTTATTCTGCGGCTTATACGCGACCACGTTCTACAATTTGTCTCACGCCGCTATGGCAATTACCGGGCAGTCATTGTCACATACTGCCCCGGCTATGACACTGTTCCACGAATTACGCCCACCACTTGACATTGTCAGGATCACGCAAACAGCGGTCAAGACGACAAACGGCAGCTACCAACGCTGTTGTTTCCGCCGCCGACTTGCACCTGCACGGCCTGTGCCAGCATTTGTGCAAGCGCCACCAGTGGGGACCTGCACCACCTGCGCCTACACCAGCGCCACCTCATTGCATCTGGGCACCTGCCAGCACCTGCGCCTCATGCGCCAGCATCGCCGAAGCCTGTGCCTGCGAAGCCTGTGCCTGCGAAGCCTGTGCCTGCGAAGCCTGTGCCTGCGTCAAGTGTGTCTTTAGCCAGAGCTCCATCAAGTGTTTGGGTCAAATCGTGTCTGCAGATGGCATCACAACTGATCCTGGAAAGGTTAGTGCTGTCGGGGACATGCCTGTGCCAACCAATGTCAGCGAACTCAGGAGATTTTTGGGTATGGTGAATCAGATGGGGAAGTTCACACTTGACTTAGCTGAATTGACCAAGCTTATGCGAGATCTTCTTAGCAAGACAAACATGTGGCAGTGGGGTAAACTGCAGGAGACAGCATTTGAGAAGATCAAAACTATATTGTCAGATGCTCCATGTTTAGCATTGTATGATCCTTCTCGCGAGACCAATGTCACCAGTGATGCCTCACTATATGGCCTCGGTTCCGTCATTACACAGAGAAATGGTAAGGAGTGGCGACCAGTGGCATATACATCTTGATCTCTGTCTCCAACCGAACAGCGGTATGCGCAAATTGACAAGGAGGTATTGGCCATCGTCTGGGCATGTGAAAATTTCAGGGAATACCTCATCAGAATCAAGTTTTTGGTTGAGACTGACCAGAACCCGCTTATTTCCTTGTTGAGCTCTAAGGATAGGGATCAATTGCCGCCGAGAATCCAAAGGTTCCGCATGCGGTTGATGCGGTATAGCTACGACATCATTCATGTGCCTGGTAAGGAGCTATACACTGCTGATGCGCTTTCCCGTGCGCCGGCCTATCCGCCAACACAGAGCGATGGTATGTTGGAACAGGAAACAGATGCGTTTGTGCAGATGATCACCGAATCATTTCCTGCAACAGATAAACGCTTAGAAAACATCCGTGACCACCAACAGGAGGATGACGTATGTCGCGAGGTGATCCAGTACGTAGAGGAAGGATGGTCTGAAAGAAACTGTCTGAAAGGGCTCGCGAAACAGTATTTGGCCCCATAGGATGGAGCTGACTGTTGTGGATAATCTCCTTCTGTGTGGCACTAGGATCGTCATCCCTCGCAGTCTAAGATTTGACATCTTAGAGAAGCTGCACGAAGGACATCAGGGTATAGTGAAGTGCCGCAAACTAGCGAAGTGAGCAGTATGGTGGCCTGGTGTAAGCAGAGATCTGGCAGATCTTGTGGAACGCTGCAGGGAATGCAACAAATCTGCCAATAGCAGAGTTAAACCACTCATTGCCTCAGCAATGCCGGATCGGCCATGGCAGAAAGTTGCCACGGATTTGTTTGAACTAAAGAAGAGTAAGTATCTACTGGTGGTAGACTACTACTCGCGATACATCAAAGTATCTCGGCTGGAGTCAACGTTGTCTCAGGCCGTGATCAACCACATGAAGTCAATCTTTGCTCGGCACGATATTGCAGAGACTGTCATCTCAGATAACGGTCCGCAGTACGCTTCACAGGAGTTGGAGCAGTTTAGCCATGAGTTTGGGTTTGCTCACATCACTAGCAGCCCAGGGCATCCATCAGGCAACAGTGAGGCAGAGCGCGCAGTGCAAACTGTAAAAAGACTTATCCGCTGCTGGTGATCCATACATCGCAATGCTCAATTATAGGAATGCGCTTCTCTTGAACGGGTATAGCCCTGCAGAACTTTGCATGGCTAGGTCGTTGCGAACTAGGATCCCGGTTGTGCAAAAAGGGTTGTCTGTACAACCGCCAAACACAAGCCAGGTTAGAGAGAGAGAGAGGAAGCATACAGGGAGAAAACGAAACGCAACTTCGATCTTCGTAGGAGAGCGAAAGAACTGCCAAGTCTCCAGTCAACAGACGAAGTCTGGGTTAGACGAAACGGCATTCCCGTTCCTATGTGATCACAACCCCCACTTCCCAGGCACTTACGAAGAACAGGGCCCAGCTCAACAAGATTAGCCCGGTAACACCTGGTACCTCGACGCCAGTGATGCTAGATTCTCCGTCACCGGAGTCACCGAGGGTAGCTCTAATTCTTTCCTCGCCGGTGTTAGAGACTGTTGCTCCTCCGTCACCCGGACAGGGGTTACCAGATCCGCCAGAACGTCACTCCGACGTAGAGCGGCAGCATCCACGGACCACCAGGAGCGGTTGGGTAAACCCGTAAAAATACAAGCACTTTGTCTAAGTTACATTTGATATGAATTATGTGTTCAGTCAAGTTATATATGTGTTTTTTCCTAACTGAGAACTTAATGAGCAGTCATTTTATTTAAGCTCTCTCAGAGCTCCAGAAAGGGAGATGTTGTGTTAGTGATTACACCATTGCTTAACGCGTGTTCAAGTGTTAACATATAGCTAGTGACGGTGGCTCCTGCTACCAGACTGCCGTATATAAGTGCTGCACGTGCGGCAGTCGCTCTCTTTACATCATGTAAGCAA
>NW_014578242.1:86037-87923 GCF_000485595.1 Priapulus caudatus
TGATGACGTTAATATGCCGAAATACAAAGGGCATTAGGTCGAAGAGGTGACGACGATAATATGCCGACGTCACTAGCGGTGATTGAATCACAAAAGGCGCTGTCAGTGTCGATGGTGTGATGACGTTAATATGCCGAAATACAAAGGGCATTAGGTCGAAGAGGTGACGACGATAATATGCCGACGTTACGACAATGATTGAAACACAAAGGGTGCTGTGTCGATGAGATGTTGTGACAGTAATTGAATTGCGGCAAATGTGTGTCTTTGTGAACAGCGCATGCGTGACGCATGCGTAATTCGCGGTCGTGCCTGTGTATATAAGGTGGAGCGCAAGGAAAATCGAGGAGATCTCCCGACGTCTGCTGTTGCTGCTGCAGCTGACGCTGCTGCTGCGACAACAGAACTGCTGCTCCTCGTCCGAACGTAAGGGTCGGACGAGGAGGAGATAGAGGGAATCTCCCGACAACCAGAAACGACCGCGACTACATTCTGTAACAGTATCAGTTCTAACTATCAAGTAAACTACGAGTCATGGTATTATAACAGCTGGCTTTCTCTCTTTGTCTATGTCTTTGGCTACACACGTAACATTAGAGACTCTAATTCACAGATAACATGGGAACGTAAAAAGGTGCGTTACAGCGGTACGTTCGATCGGTGGCTGAGTTCGTGGTTAGTTACCGCGAAGTGGAGGCGGTTTTCTTACAATTGTATTTCGGTGTGTGATTCAACGACAATGTGCTGGTGCAAGAATAAGAGATGGCGTTGTTGATGCGTTGGTGATAGATTGACGTGATGGATTATACGTATGCATGCATGTACGAATGTATGCACGCACGCAGTGTATACACATGCATTGTCCTAGGAGAGAATCCTATCTAGAATTACCCTATTTCAGCATAATTCAGCATTATTTCCATCTTATTTCAGCATTAATAAATATTGAATTTTCATTGCTTGCTTGCTGAATATCCGTGCTGTGTTGCTCTGTCGAGACTTCATCTTTATATCTGTGTCACATTTATTGTTTAGGCTGAACCTGGGGAAAATGACCATAAAACTGTCAGAACTGGTGCAATAATAACTATGTGATTCACCTATCAAAGCAGGACACTTCAACCCAACATTATTTCCCCTTTTCCAGCATTATCACGTTGAGGTTTTATTGTTGTTTTTATTACATCTGTTGCTATGATTTATTTCAAATATGCTTCCCATATTATTATAGGCAATGCACGTACACGTACGTGAGAAATCTCTTCAAAGAATTGTTGATATATCATTAGAAAAGATTTGTAATGTAATTAAATTATCATCAATTTCGCATCTGAATGGGAAGGGTATCGATGTTACAGTATATATTAAATCGTGTTTAAATTTATGTGAATATGTGGACAATAAAAGTGTGAGGCGTGAAACTAAGTGCGTGATATTATAATTCAATTCTCCGTGCAGTGAGTTATTAACGTTAATTCCAACTTGGTTTTGCCAAGAACAAAAGCAGCAACAACAAAATTCAGTCATACATCATGTGGACTGCTTGCTTTATTTTTTCGTTGCATTCTACGTTGGTCGCATTGTAATCATTGCCTTTGCAATCATTAGTAGGCCTATAGAAACATTTTCCTTAAAAAATATTAAATTTTTCTACATATTTTTGTCCTAGTGAATTAACATCAGAATTATTCTAGATTCATTATTTTTTAAATCTATGAACTAATACACCTTTACAAAGATTACATTATATAAAACCGAGCAATTACATGATTTTAATCGGTAACAATAACGGGTGAGGCTAATTAAGCATGCACGAATAAAAGACTCGTTACTATAACGGTACTAATAACTCGTTACTAATGGTAGGGGCACACGAACGTATTTTA
>NW_014578242.1:88520-93766 GCF_000485595.1 Priapulus caudatus
AAACCTAGAAAGCAACAAACACATATGTAGGAAGAAGATTACTACTAGTAGAAGTACTAGAAAAGGTTAAACATATCTATATAGAGTCAGAAGAGAATCTGTGTAAATCTGTGTATATGAAATATGTTCTACATAGCAATTAAAACATAGCAAATTAGCAATGAATAAATAACATCACAGCGAGAGTGGCTCCTAATGGCAACTCTTCGGGAAACAACATGAACTCTATGCTAAACCATGTGTAATGTGTTGGTGGCTACAGATCTGTAACACATACGACACATGCTCTTACATAACAAGATGTTATGACAGGCAATTAAGTCTGTAGAGCACTACATGGGAATCACAGCCTACATTACCTCATAATAGCTGGGTAAACGCGCAAGACCTCACTCATAAACATGTCCAGGAGCGGCAACTCTTTAATCTTGGCGTGAGTGATTTCGGTCTAATTGCGTAAAAAAAATCGCGAAAACCCCAGTTATTTTCCACGCATACGTGGGGTCACGAATTTCGGCAAATCTTCTATAGAATAACCCTAGAATATCACATTACCGTATGAGTGGAAAATAACTGTTTACAAGGACGAACTAACAGCCACTGTAAAGATATTTTTACAGCCAAGATATTTTTTTATATCTTATATTGTAGTCACATATACGATAAGGTCGTCACGATTCATTTGCTTCGTACCATAGATACCTACATAAACATGTCTATCTAGATGTTCATGATGTCTCTATGCGCAGTATGTAGTCTTTACGCGTCTGTTGCATATAATATATTTGGTTCGTACGATTGATGTGGCACACTCACACCGCCTATCACGTCATCCACTTCCTGCTGCAGTTTCGTCTGCCACTCTGGGTTGGTAGCGAGGCAGTAGGACCACATTGACAGCAGCGTTGTCGTCGTCTCGTAACCGGCCAGGAAGAAGATCAGGGATTGTGCGAGGATCTGCGTGTCCGTCAAACCTGGATTGATGGTTAGTTAGGTGACGGTCTCATGCAGTCAGTTGCCGTTTTAAAACGTGAAACTTCATTAGCGAACCGCGTTAATATAGCAGCGAACGGATATCTTAAGACGGGGAATCTGGGAACCGGTAAATACTCCAGGGTATCCCATATTGGCGCGTGGGTGCATGTGTATGCGTGCGTGTATGTATGTGTGTGTGTGGAGGGGTCCACTCACATGCAGTTTACCAGGTAAAAATATGCCATTTCCCAATGTCCCGGTTAATTAAACCCCAATTTCGGCTTTCCCGTGTCCGGCTGCCCCCTATTCCAGAAGAAAACGAAATATTTATCTCGGGTCTAATGCCACATCCCGAAAATACACGCCTCCGTCCTCATAAAAGTATAAGCCCGTTGCCGCGTTACACCGTAATTCACGGAAACTTTTAGTATTGTTAACCTTTTTCTATTTTTTTTTAGTTTGATAAAGTATGTTATATAGGCTGAGTTGCCATTATTTTTTAATGATGACACATGCGGGCCGCTTTTCAATGGTCTACACGTCACGGTATATTTATAACCACGAACCGTTGTGAACTTCGCCAGATTTGCCATGCATTTCCTTGTGAGCGTCCATCATCAACTGGAGAAAGTCTGGTCGTACCTAGAAATGTATACGTCATATGTAAAGCGTGCACACACGCACGCACACAAAACATACACACACACACGCACGCACGCACGCACGGACGCACGCACGCATGCACGCACACAAACACACGCACACACATCTTTTCTATACATCAAAATATCCTAATCTGCTCCTATTGGTCATCCATCGGTCGCTTAAGAAAAATTCCCCGGTCGTGAAACGTTGTTGAAATTCAGCTTTTTGGCCACTTGCATCAAGCACGCTGACAAGAGATTATATAGTATTGTAGAATGGGAGTCGCTGCTGCAGAAAAGGAATCTCACAACGGTTGTCGTACCTCTTTAGAAGTTCGTCTAAGCGCCAGAGTCTTCGTAGTGAGGTTGACAAAGAAGTCTTGATCTTCTTTTTTAATGAATTGTATTTTTAACAGCTTCAGAAGTGGAGTAAGTATCGGGAAAAAAACTGCAGAGAAAGACACAATGTTATGAATATTTGAAAAAGGTTAAACAATTACTGTAAATCTGTTATTAGTGTGTGCATGACGCCATTATACATATAGACCACAAGAACATCGTCTTGCGATATGGATGGCGAGGCAAAAGTAAAGGTAAAGATAATGTAGATGGCGAGCCCTTCTTATCAATTGTTTAGGGATTCAATTATAAACAACTTGAATTGGTGGATTTGGTAGCAGAAAAGGGTGTCATAATTATGCGATCTAAATTTGTACGGGTCCAATTGGCAATATTATAATGCAACCGTTAAAATCGCCACAAAAGGAGTCATTTCGGTTCACTCGAAGCTTATAGTTTATGTTGAATTATCCTATTTATTGAATTGTGTTAGTTCTGCAAATGTTGCCATTAAATGGACGTCGCGACATGTTTGCGGGCGGCTGAATTCGCTCACGCTTAGACGTACGGGACCTTGGACAACGTCCGACGACAAGGCACAATGACCAGCCTTCGACATTGAAGCCTGGTGTATACATACGCACACACGCATGCACCCTCGCACGCACGCACGAACACACACACATACACACATATATATATACATACATAAACACACACACGCACGCACGCACGCACGCACGCACGCACGTACGCACGCACGCACGCACGCGCGCACACGCACACGCACACGCACACACACACACGCATATATATATATATAATATATATCAGGAGTACATAATAGGGAGGAGTGTGACAATCAATACAACACTAGGGGAATTCGTCATTTACTAGGCCTTATAATACCTACGATTACTACGCGTAACGCAACCAAACTTGAGCTCAAATCGTACACAGTACATCCTCTTCCCATCGTGTGAAATCGTTTTCCTAGTACTACACCCTCAATCCGGAGATACAGACTAAAACGGTACCACACGATTTTTCAGTTCTGTTAGCCGAGCAAAATCCATGGGCGAATAAGCTATTTGAAACAGAAAAGGCAGGCTACTAACGCACACGCTGTCCACGGCTTGTGCTCACCGCGAGGTCGCTGTGGCTCCAGGGTGACTTAGGCATCAAGCGCAACACTCGGCGAGATACCCTTTGGCTTTGAACGCTATTTACAGCTGGTAGCACCCCCCCCCACCCATCACAGCAGCCTCTGCAGCTCAGCGGCAGCGTGTATAACTACGCGCGGACATAGCACAATCATGAGTCTATCAAGATAACAGTAATGCTTGTAGTTAGACTCCTGCTCACGTGGCAATGGGCTCCTTCCCTGTCGAGCCACAGCGCGCCTCGCCGGGTGAAGCGCAAGCCCTGGACGTGTGGTGTTAGTAGCTGCCTGTTTGTTTCAATATAACTTTATTCGCCACCATGGATTTTGGCTGGGGCAACAGAACTGAAAATCGTGTGGTAGCGTTTAAGTCTGTATCTTCCGCGATTGAGGTGTATACCTAGGAAGGACCGATTTCAAGCACGATGGGAAGAGGATGTATCGTGTTACCCGCATTTGCAGCCGGCCACAGTCGCGTGCGGTACCGCGGATAAGTCGCAACATCCGTAGTATCTATAACGGTAGTAGAAGTGACCGAACTTTCGCGTCTTGCTTATTGTTGTTCAACACTCCGTCCCCTAATTATGCGTACATCCTGATATATATATATTCTATACCTTGACTTTGTTTATATATATATATATAAATAAATAAATATATATATATATATATCACTAGTCACTCACATATAACGCCGAGGGCTATGTGAAACGGATGGAAGTCGAAGGCGCTCTTGGCGTGTTTAACGAAGGGCGACTCTTTGCCCTGCTGCTGTGAGTCCGCCTGCAGGCCAAACATCGTGCTGCTGATCACGTCCAGCGTGAAGCCGCCCCAAATGCTGATATGAAACGAGAGGAAATGGCCGATACAGACTCCTGCTCGCGAAAGAAATGACATCTTCGCATGTGGAAGGTGAATAGCAACGACATCGTCATTCGTTACTCGCTACTCAAACTGCACTTCGCGCAGTCATGTGCTCGAGTACTTCCTAACGACATATTAACACATAATGTCAGTAGTGTGTTACAGTTACAGTTGCGTGTGGTGATATCTGCCAGGATCTAGGACGTCTGTGTCGAATCCATGATCTCTCATCATCAAAACATGCCTACACACGTCTGAAATGTAATACAACCAAATGGTAGAATTTTTAACGTACATACCTTTTCGTCTCAAATGGTTTCCTTTCATCGGCCAGCTTTCCAAGGTTAGTCTTCAATGTATTGGCACACTCGTTGATAAGGTGAGTCATCTATTTGAGAACGAGATTCGATAACGAACTATTACTAAACCGACACGCGAGTAAAAGCGTCTAGTTAACCACCTTAACTTAGACCATCTTAGACAATTAGGTTTCGATCTAACAATGCTTCTTTGGTTCGTACCGTAAGCACACAATAAATGTAAAATAAGCACTAGCTGTGGATCCATAATGCCAGGTTAGTTTGAAGACCCCGCCCACATTATACTAACTTATTTAATATATTTATATTTTTTATATAATGTAGCTTATTTTTTCCACTTCTCCATAAACATCTTACTTACTCTATAAAATTATATAGCGTGAAGGGAGAGTAAGTATAGCATGCAATAATATACGCGCTATACTTTCTCTCCCTTGGTAACTGAGTGGCGAATATCGCACCTGTTTTAGCTTGCCGGTCGTGAATGTTGGTGTGAGGATGCTTCTCATATCCTTCCACTTCTCGTTTTTCAGGTTTCCTAAACCTTCCGTAAGAATGCCATCGCTACTCACGTCATCTCCGAAACCCTACAATAATAAAAACTAAATACCATGCAGATACTAAAATATGAATAAAAATTAATACTAAAACTCTCATGACTCATAATATTTATTTAAAACAAATTACAATAGCACATTCGATCGTATATAGTCGGTCGATCTTGTTGGGCGTTGCGTGGTGCAAACAAAGTGATATAGCGCTATATAGTGGTGTACGCCACTCCGATAACACTGTGAATGTTACAATTCCCTTGTTACACTGTGTGTGTGTGTGTGTGTGTGTGTGTGTGTGTGTGTGTGTGTGTGTGTGTGTGTGTGTTGTGTGTGTGGTGTGTGTTGTGTGTTCTTGTGTTACTATTGTGAATGTTACACTGTGAATGTT
>NW_014578242.1:93971-94252 GCF_000485595.1 Priapulus caudatus
GTGTGTGTGTGTGTGTGTGTGTGTGTGTGTGTGTGTGTGTGTGTGTGTGTGTGTGTGTGTGTGTGTGTGTGTGTGTGTGTGTGTGTGTGTGTGTGTGTGTGTGTGTGTGTGTGTGGTGTGTGTTGTGTGTTCTTGTGTTACTATTGTGAATGTTACACTGTGAATGTTTCAATGTTACGCTCTCCGATCATTACAGACGTACCAAGCTTTAGTATAGACTATATAGTGTATAGGGAACCACTCACCCTTCTGTTTACAAATGCTACGAAAGCGTCCTTCAC
>NW_014578243.1:0-1536 GCF_000485595.1 Priapulus caudatus
GAGAGAGAGACGAGAGGATGCGACAGACGAGAAGAGAGAGAGAGTGAGGAGAGATGAGGAGAGCAGAGAGATGACGAAGGGCAAAGAGAGCCTGAGAGGAGACGAGAAGACAGACCGAGAGAGCAGAGACCAGAGAGAGAGCGCGAGAGAGAGAGAGATAGAAAGAGAAGAAGAAAAAGAGAGAGAGAGAGACAGAGAAAGAGAGAGACACACAGAGAGGGAGACAGAAGGAGACAGAGAGAGAGAGAGAGAGAGAGAGGTGCTCTGTCTGTCTGTTCTAATTACAATCATGCAATGGCTTCGCAAATCTGAAGCACGTGCGGGGCATTAGGACGCTTAGATGCGAGATCTTAATCGAGATCTATGTTATCTACATCGGAATCATACCAAAATAACTAGACAGCTATAGACATCTCATCGGAATAACAACTAGGCATTGCGTTTAACCGTGTCACTCACGCATAGACTAATAACAGACTTAGCTTTATTCGTAAGGTGTGGGTCGTAAATCGTAAGTCGTAAGGTGTAAGTCAAAGGCGTATAAGGTGTCAGTCGTAAAACAATAGTCGTTAGGGTTAAGTCGTACGTTGTAAGGTGTAAGGTGTAAATCGTAAAGTCGCAAGACTCCCACCCGCACACACTCCCCTACACTCCCCTTCACACACACACACACTCTTCCACCCCCACCCCCCCACACAGGCACACACTCCCACACCCCACACACACACTCCCACCCACCACCCCCGCACTGCGCGGGAGGCATGGAGCCAGCACGTGTGCTGCCCGAGCTACCGGTTGTTTACGAGTGTCTTTATTCTGATTATGCCATCTTTTTATCGTTTCCTGTTCGCACGGCGTACGTTTTATGGTGTTGACTTTAGTCTACGCTCTCAGCGTCTATGACATAATCGCGAGAGCACCCCGCTAGATATAATTATACTGGGTCGTATTAATTTTAATATATGCAGGCAAGCTTGGTGGAGGTTTCTTGCGTAGCGATAGAAGCGTCTAAAAACTTTAGTATGCGTTTAACGCGGAGTGGAATCTAAGTGGCTGACGTACGTACGGATTATGGAGATTTTTTCGTAGGTCTCACTCGTCTCACAAGATTTAATAACTCATAATATCTCATATGTCACTCTTTTAAGAATTGTCTCGAATTGTGTACGAATAGAATTGTGCTTTACATGGGTGTTTTATGCGTCCTGGCCCGTGCATGCGCAGGGCATGTCGACTTTAGAATCGATTTTCATTAGTAAAATGGCGTTTCGCCTTATAAAGATTTTACGCCATTTTCTAACGCGCGCTTTCTAAAGAACTGCGAGACCGAAAATAAAATGCGCGTATACTCGCGCTACCACTGAGATTGTTTTACACAAAAACGACTCTGTATGCGTGCTTGGATGTTTGCAGGGGACATACCTTTGCCAGCTAAGTTACCTGGCTGTGCGCAGAAACACACAGGTGCGTACGCACATATGTATGTGTGTGTGTGTGTGTGTGTGTGTGTGTGTGTGTGTGTGTGTGTGTGTGTGT
>NW_014578243.1:3832-4703 GCF_000485595.1 Priapulus caudatus
TCAGGAGTGGCGCTTGCATTACTGGATGGGGATGGAGGAGGGAGACGTCGTCGTCGCATATGAATAGTATACTTTTAGATATTGACCCGAAACCTATAGTTCGGTGGTTTCAAATATGAGTGATAGTCCCCTCCTTCGCCCCTCCCCTGGGGGCTGTGGAAATACCTAGTGGATGAAGTGCTAGGAGATTATGGGGGCTAGGAGTAGTCTTATATTTAGATAGTGATTATTAGACAATAGACAGTGATTCGATTAGATAGAGATTAGAAGTGATATTCAGATATTTATTGTGTTTATATTGTGTATTTATTGTGTTATTGTGTTTGTGTTTATTGTGTTTATTGTGTTTATAGGTGTGTATAAAGATAGCGGGCGTTGGGAATGAATTTACGGAACCAAATAAGGGGCGGCTGGTGCCCGGAAGGTTTTCGGCACCACTGGAATCTCTCAGGCCAGGGAAAGTGTTAATGAGTGGAGCGTCCTCACAATATTTCGAAACCACGCTGCTGCGGATGGTATTTGTAAGGGCGTGGCATACCTACAGGGGGGGGGGCTTTCACTGAAACGTGTATCAAGTCACGGACTACGGGTTTAATTTCACGTTCGGTTCGGTTCGGTACGAACTGCGTTGCTGGTGTAGCTTCTGGGCAAACGACGGCTGCTGCCTTTCTCACTGAGAAATGATTAGAAGTTTCTGCTACTACTGCTGTATATTACGAGCTATGCTCTGTATACAGTGCAGATGTTGTCGTGGAGAAATAAGGGAGGGCGCACGTGAGGTGAACGTGAACCGCTCGGAGAAAAACGCGATGAAAACCTAGTTATTCCGCTACTTCACTTTCTTCGCAGAGTCTGTCTGCGTGCGTGCGTG
>NW_014578243.1:7192-8102 GCF_000485595.1 Priapulus caudatus
CGATCCAGGCAGTAACTCCCTACGTGCAACGCACGGGCGAGCGTACACAGTGCGGGTTTGGCAGCAGTAACTCCCCCGTGCACAGCAACGCGCGCGTACATAGTGAACGCGGGTTTGGCAGCAGTAAACTCAACTCGTGGCACGCAACCGCGCGCGTACACAGTGACGGGGTTTGGCGCAGCAGTAACGTCACAGACCGCGCACAAGCACCGCGCGTACACAGTGACGGGGTTGGCAGCAGTAACTCAACACGTGCACGCACAAGCGCGCGTACACAGTGACGGGGTTTGGCAGCAGTAACTCACCCGTGCACGCACGCGCGCGTACATATATAGTGACGGGGTTTGGCAGCAGTAACTCACCCGTGCACGCACGCGCGCGTACACAGTGACGGGGTTTGGCAGCAGTAACTCCCCCGTGCACGCACGCGCGCGTACACAGTGACGGGGTTTCACACAAGTAACTCTCCGTAGATGTGTCTGAGTGATGCATGCACACCCACACGACGTCCTGTCGTCATTACAGCAGACGTTTCACACGTCGTTAACTCTCACGCGCTCGTTCATAGAGCGTTCGTCTGCACCGGGACTTATCGAGCCGATAGAGTTAGTTCTCTGTTACTGCGGCTGACTTCTCTTCACGAAGTCTTGCCGAGTATTGTTTATTCCGGCGTCTGGTTCTATCAGCGTGTGTAGACGGAAATGAGAATTAGTTACTGTACTATTATTAACAGTGCGTGCAGATTACAGACTCTGTTACTGCGTTATAATCTCATCGCTCGACTTTCCTTTCTGTAATCTTTCATCTTTCCCCTTCTCCTTTCCTATTTTCCTCTTTCTTTCTCTTTCCCTTTCTCTTTCTATTTCTCTTTCTCTCTCTCTCTCTCTCTCTCTCTCCCCCCTCTCTCTCT
>NW_014578243.1:9003-22730 GCF_000485595.1 Priapulus caudatus
TATCTGCCTGTCCGTCCGTCCGTGCGTGCGTCCGTCCGTCCATCTGTTTGTCTGTCTGTCTGTCTTTGTGTGTGTGTCTGTCCGTTCGTCCGTCCATCTGTTTGTCTGTCTGTCTGTCTTTGTGTGTGTGTCTGTCCGTTCGTCCGTCCATCTGTCTGTCTGTCTGTCTGTCTTTGTGTGTGTGTCTGTCCGTTCGTCCGTCCGTCCGTCCATCTGTCTGTCTGACTGTCTGTCTGTCTGTCTGTCTGTCTGTCTGTCTGTCTGTCTGTCTGTCTGTCTGTCTGTCTGTCTGTCTGTCTTTGTGTGTGTCTGTCCGTCCGTCCGTCCGTCTGTCTGTCTGTCTGTCCGTCCGTCTGTCTGTCTGTCTGTCTGTCTGGCTGGCTGGCTGGCTGGATGGCTGACTAGCTGGCTGGCTGGCTTTCTGGCTGGCTGACTGGCTGACTGACTGCGTCTGTATATCGTTAGATGGTATAAACACAATAAAATATCATATTAAAAGTCCCACGTTATCCATTCCCCTATACATAGCAGTATGCTGTTAAGTGTCCAAGACAAATCAGAAGCGGTAGCATTTGCACCACAATGCTGGTAATGCCATATCACTAACGATAAACGCAGACTTTGCTTCGGAGGGCTTGTTCATAATGCAGTGTTCAAACATGTCCGCCCTTCATCAACCTTGAAGCTTTGCAGACTGCAGACGTTCGTGAGTGGTTTCACTGAACCCCCCCCCCCCTCCCACGAGCCCTGGATTGGATTGATTGGGATTCTAATAGAACAAATATTGGTGAGGCTTTCAGGATAGACGATGGATCAGCACGCCACGCCACGGAATAAATACATTTACTATACCTCTAGCCTTAACCTATACCTAACCCTAACCCTAACCCCAATCCTAATCCTAACCAAACCTTAACCCTAACCCTAACCCTAACCCTATGTCCAACCCTAGCTCTAACACTATCCCTAACCGTAACCTTATCTCTAACCCTAATCCTAACCCTATCTCTAATCATAACCCTAACTCTACAGACTCTACCAGATACAACCCTTACATTACACAGGCATAACGTTCACACTATGAACCACGGAAAGGATTTCAGCGACTATAATAACGCACTCCATCTTCATTACGTCATCAGCAATTCAACGATTCGCTAACCCACTCGATACCGTACGGCAAAATACTGCCAAGTGGAACCACATGGGAGCATGCATTCACTATTCCGCCTCCTTCCCCGCGTGCGTAAGATGAGGGAGGCGGGTTCCTATACGAGCGTTTCCTCTCTCGCGGTGAGGGGAGAGATGCATAAGCCGTCATGTTTGGCTCGTAATTGCGCTCGTGATTTGGTTTGATGCGATGGTAATTGCCGAGTTGTCTAGACGCACGCCGAAAAACTGCTCAAATGTCATGCCGAATGTCATCATTGACTCCATTTACGTGTATTATCAAGTAACCACGTCGCATGTGGGCGAGAGTAACCACTGCTCGGGCTGTTTCCATCAGCAGTGAAATTTAAACATGTACTTCACCGCAGTCTGCCGGTGCTCTGCGTGCATGCTGTGTGTGATTTGCTTGCTTCTCGTGCTGTCAGTCTTCTGGTTTGAGCTACACGCGCCTATATTACATTCTATATTATGTTATCCTTCATATTCACAGCCATGTTCAGATATAACCAACATACCCAACACATACACACGCGCACGCACACAATCTCTACCTCCCCCTCCCGTCTTCTCCCGTGTGTTTGCAGAGTGTAGCCTTGTTAGAAATCTACGCGCGATTATCTTACGAACTTATTATTTCAGAGAGCGATTTCATTTCCAGCTGGCACCGATAGTAAACATGCACGAAGTTATTTAAGTCGCAAGCAACCTTGAATCCCATAACGACATCTCCGCTGTAGACTAGTTCATTTATTTAAAATAACATATCCGTGGCGCCTCGTCGCTCTAATCTATCGAGCGTCGACACTAAAAACAAGTGAACAGGGCGCAGCGGACCTCCACGTAGTATAGAAACCGAGTAATATATTTTTGGTGTGGTACGTGAGAGAATTTTAGGCTGGTCAGTTATGCATTGTGTCTTTTTGGTGCATTAGATTTGTTCAGCCCCCCTCCCCTTATCGTTTACTCTCGTGTTCGTGTTCTATACAGACCATCTCACATAGTTATTGACTTATAGTGCTGTAGTTAATGCTGCGCTCTTATCTCTCGCGCTGTGCTGTTACTGTTTGTTCGCTTGCGTACATTTCTATCTTCATTCCACTTTTCTACACGCGTTATTATTCATATCCACCGCGTCAGTGAACAGTTCCCCGTGGACCGTACGAGAGCATAATATGCATATATGTATTCAGGAATTCAGAACATTAAACGAAATGAAATATTTGTTAAGAGTTGCTGCAATGCGAGAATCCCCAAGCGGGAAATTATTATTCAATTCAAATTATATCAGGCAGGAAAAATACGCCTGTGTTACTATCTTTACACGTGCACGCCAAGACAACTTAGCTTTAGATGAAGCCGAGTGGTTCTAATGCTACAGCTTCGTCTGCATTCATCTCGACACGGTTCCGTCTACATGCGTCTGTTGCCTACGTCATTCATTCGTTTAGAATTCCCAAACGTCGTACAATACACACACATCCTTATTGTCTTAAAATATTAGTGGTACACGGACTCGAATCGCCCGTTTCCATCCGCCAGGGTTGTCTAGACTCGTTTGATGCAATTTTCGATATTTTGTCTAACAAATATTCGCAGACGAATTCGCCAACGGCGATTCAATCTAGTGGCAAAATATTGGCGTGATAACTCAGCTAGATTGAATGCGCCAACCTCATTTCTATTTTCTTTATTTCAGCGTTTTATTTGCAGTTTAGAGTCTAGAATGCAACAGAAAATATTGATCAAAATGCTTACAGTTGCGCTGTTTGATTAAATTTCGCTCGGCGTTCGTGCAGCAGTAGCTTCGATGCATCATTTCACCGCTTGCTCGCAAATAATCAACCCATGCAAAATTAAAGTTTGAAACAAAGCGAAACGTAAGAAATCGCTACTGATCATAACTGCTATCGTAACAACAACGTAGATATGACGTAATCGACTGCGGCAATAGATTAACATCGCCTCCTCCCACCGCGCACCGCGACCACTTTGCGATTATTAGATAGCTTTGTTTTTGCTCACCGAAATTTGGAAACCCACTCTCCGGGTAGGTCTCAGATGTCTATCTTAGTTTTTGCAATTTCTGAGGGGGAAAGTATAGAGCCGTAGCACTACTGCGCTAGGCTGCCGATCAGTACTAATCTAAGATGCGGACCGGCAACTTCGTTTGATTTCTCAAGAGGTTTATTTGTACGTTGCCTCCTTAATCGATGCATCTCGTATGGAAAGTCTCAATCTATATAGGGTTCATCGAACCCCCCGCTGTTTGTTTGTCTATCTGCCTGTCCGTCCGTCCGTGCGTGCGTGCGTCCGTCCGTCCATCTGTTTGTCTGTCTGTCTGTCTTTGTGTGTGTGTCTGTCCGTTCGTCCGGTATCCCATCTGTCTGTCGTCATGTCTGTCTTGGTGGTCTGGTCTTGTCTGTCTTTTGGTGGGTCTCTGTCCGCTCCCGATCCGTCCGTCGCTCGTCTGTCTGGTCATGTCTGTCTGTCTGTCTGCTCCTGCGCTGGCTGGCTAGCTGGCTAAGCTGGCTGGGTCTCTGACGTGGCTGGCAGGCTGCGTTGGCTGGCTAGCGGGGCTGGCTGGCTGGGCTGGCTGGCTGGCTGGCTGGATGGATGGTGGTGTGACGATGGCGTGGCGATGGGCTGGCTGGCTGGTTGGACTATGGGCTGTGACTGGCGGGGCTGCCTGACTGAGTGGCTCTGGCTGGCCTGACTTGGACTGGGATGGCCTGGAATTAATGGCCTGGCTGGATCTACCCTGACTGAGCTAGCTGGCTGGCTGTCTGGCATGGGCTGGTCATGGTCTGCGTTCTGGCTGGCTGAGTCGCTGACTGGATTAATGGCTGTGCTGGCTGACTGGTCCTTGCTGGCTGCTGGGACTGACTGCGGCTGCCTGGCTGGCTGGCTGGCTGCCGCTGCAATGGGATGCTGAGGATGGCTGGCTGCGCATGGCTGGCTCACTAGAGTTACATGGCGCTGGTCTGAGTGGATACTGCTGGGTTGGCTGGCTTGGCTGACCTGCTGGCTGGCTGTGCTGGCTGGACTGCATGGGGCTAGTGCTAGCTGGACTGCACGGGCGGCTGACTGGCATTATATGGCTCTCGGCTGGCTGACTGGCTGGCTGGTTGGCTGGCTTAGACTGGCTGCGACTACGATCTGCGCGTGGTCTGGCCTGGCTGGCTGTGCTGGCTGGCTGGGCTGACTGGATGGCTGGATGGCTTGATGGCTGCGCTGGCTTGGCTGGCTGGCTGGCTGACTGGCTGGCTGGTGGCTGGGTCCTGACTTGATGGGCTGCGATGGCTGGATGGCTGGCTTGGCTGGCTGGCTGGCTGGCTGACTGGCTGGCTGGCGGGCTGGACTGCTGACTGCGCTGGTGGCGTGGCTGGCTGGATGGCTGGCCTGGCTGACTGGCTGGCGGCTGGCTGGCCTAGCTGGCATGGCTTCGGCCTGGCTGGCCTGATGGGCGTGATGGCGGCTCGGCTGACTGGCTGCCGCTAAGCTAGCCTAGCTGATGGCACTATGATGATCTGAGCGGCTTTGGTCCTGACTGGTCTTGACTGACTGCGTCTGTACTATCGTTAGATGTATAAACCACAATAAAATATCATATGGAAAGTCCCACATTTATCCATTCCCCTATAAATAGCAGTAGTGCTGTTTAATGTCCAGACAATCATCAGCAAAGCTATGGTAGCATTTGCCACCACAATGCTGCTTAATTGCGATATCACCTAACGCATTAAACGCAGGACATTGCTTCGGAAGAGCTTGTTCATAATGCAGCTTCAACTGTTTACAAAAAATGCTCCGCCTTTCACTCGACCTTGAAGCTTTGCAAGACTGCAGACTGTTCGTAGAGGTGGTTTCACTGAGAACGCCCCCCCCGCCCTCCCACGAGCCCTGGATTGGATTGAATTGGGATTCATATATAGAGCTAATATTGGTGAGCTTTCGGGAGTAGACGATTGGTGATCAGCACGCCACGCGCACTCCATAATTACGGAAGAAATCACATTCTACCTATGGACCTCTTTAGCCCCTCGAACTTCTAGCTCCTTAACCTACAACGCCCAACCCTAACACCTTAACCCCAATCCTCAATCCGTGAACCAACCTTAACCCTTAACCTCTAACCCTACCCCAATCCTTAATCATAATGCCAACTGGCGTTATTAACCCTAACGGCCTTAAACCCTGACGTCCAACCCTAGCTCTAACACTATCCCTAACACGTATCACCTTTAATTATCTTAACCCTAACCTAACCGTATCTCTGACATCTAACCCTAAACTTCTACACCTTCTACCAGATACAACCCTTACATTCATCACAGGCTAAACTTTCGACACTATGAGACCTACGGAAAAGGATGTCAAGTGACGAGTCCTATAATAACGCACTCCATCTTCATACACGTCCATCAGCCAATTCAGCGATTCGCTAAACCGCGCCACCGCGATTGACGCGTACGGCAATAAGTGCACTGACCCAGTGGCATACCAATAGGACGTCGATATGCATTCTACACTATTATCCGCCTTTCAGATCTCTTCTCTCTCTCGTCGTTGTGCGATAACTACTGATGTGCACAGTGCGGACGTTGGTTACTATAGCGAGTGTTTCTCCTCTCGGCCAGTGAGAGGGCGAGAGATGCATAAGCCTTCATGCTATGGCTGCGTAATTTGCGCTCGTTGGATTTGGTTTGGATGCGGATCGGTAATTGCCGACGTTAGTCTAGACCCATCGCACGAAAGAACTGCTCAAATGGTCAGTGAAACGAAATGTCATCATTGACTCCCATTTACGTGTAATTATCAAGTAACCACCGGTCGCATGTCGGGCGAGAGTAACCACTGCTCGGCGCTGTCTCCATCAGCTAGATATGAAATTTAAACATGTATCTTCACGCAGTCGGCCGGTGCTCTGTGAGTGCCATGCTGTGCTGCTGTTGAGTGGTTGCGGCTTACTTCGCTGTTGTCAGTCTTCTAGTATTGAGCTACATACGCGCCGATATATTATATTCGATATTATTTATCCTTCATGAATTCACAGCCAATGGTTCAAGCTTCATAACCAAACATGATCCCAACATCTCACATCACCGCGCAAGCGCACACATGCACAAACGCACAATAACAAATTTAAAGTAAATAAATAAAAATATTAAAAACATATATATAGAGAGAGAGAGATAGACTAGATAATCATTCACTAGAACAATAGATTAGGATAGATAATATATATATATATCATATATATATATTATATATATATATATATATACTATATAACATATATATACATTGCCTTGATGATATCATCGTTTAGGTGTCGCTTCCAAATTGGGAAGAGCGTGACTTCTAAAGCGTCATTATTAATTGACCTACTTGCCTATTCCCGTTCGTGCTGCTAATATAGACGGGATATTGTTTCATTTCATTCCGTCGTGCGCGGCGTAAAGACAAACCTACCGGCACCTCCGACGGCTTCGCATATAAACCGTAAGCTAGCGGGACCTTTCTTTTTACTCATGTGGACTTTCATTAGTGAGGATATATATTGCCTATCAACGCAGAATGTTGCCTGGCGACTTGTTCTGGTGTATGTGATGACCTCAGGTCCGCACGCGTGCGCTCCACCGGCCACCTATTGATGCTTACATTAAATGCTCTGGTTGTAGTGTCTTCGTAAACAAACGGCTTGTCATATTAGAGACGGATATACGGAGTACCTAGTAAAGGGCATTTAGGAAGGAATAGATAGTAGGATTAGTTCGACTTAGCAGGACACTAGACAGGGGTACTGGTCATTAGTGTGATTAGGAGAGAGGAGACGGTTGTAGATCAATTTCGTGCTCTCACGGAACATTTCCGCTTGGCTTAGGCTCTGCCTCAAACTGCCTATAATTGATTTTTTCATGCTCACGGAGCCTCTGGGGTCCCTCCTCCCTTTCCCTCACCCGCACACGGAGCGTACCCGCCGCCGCTCCCCCGGTCTCACAGAGCTAGCCCCTCCCTCCCCCGGGCTCACGAACTACCCCTCCGCCCCCCCGGTCACGGAGCTACCCCCCCCTTCCCCCCCCCGCTCCGCTTACGAGCTACCCCTCCTCCCCCCGCTCACGGAGCTACCCCCTCCTCTCCCCCTATGCTCACGCGAGTCTTACTTCCCTGCCCTCCCCGCCGCGGAGGAGCTACTCCCCCTTCCCCCCCCGCCTCACGGAGCTACCCCCTCGCCTCCCCCGCTCACGGAAGCTGACCCCCTCCCTCCCCGCCGCTCACGGAGCTTACCCCCTTCCGCTCCCCCCCCGCCTCACGGGACTACTCCCTCCCTTCCCCCAGTGTTTACTCTAATACCATTACACGTCCAGATCGCGTTCACGGAGAGCAAACCCCTCTCCCCCCTTCTCTCAGTTTTTACGTCTTGACCACTACCATACGCATATATATATAGAGACCACCTACACCTATCTGTATCTCTATGCGAACACTATACGATGCACGTCGATCCGGGTGCTTGATTCATAGAGCTTATCCCCTCCCCCGGCTTCTACTCCTGATACCTATCATGTCATAGATTCTGGGCTAGCTCTGTGACCCCTCTTCCCCCGGGTTGAGCTCACGCCTGTGACAGACAGACAGAATAGCCGGAGCCTCGCGCTGCTTCATCTGTCCTGCACACTGCTCTCTATTACACTAACTATAGTAGTTAGTATAATAGAGATCAGTGGTCCTGCACTGTGGAAATTACCCGCGCTTGCGCCATACATCGATCCTGACGAGTAGATTATAGTGCTGGAGCTGGCGTGGGCGCGCGCTCAATCTACGAGCAATCTACGAGCATGGCTGGCTGGCTAGACGTCGGCACAGCGCGTGGTCGCTTTATTGTCGTCGTCCGTGTGATCCCTCGTCGGGTGAAGATCGTATCTATCGCTGCGGGTGGCCGCCATGGGGCGCGACGGGCGCAGGGAGGACGTGCCGATGTGAGGAGGGGGAGGGGAGGAAGGCGGTTTCCATTGCAAATTAAATTCTTCTTCTTTTCGGGTCGCTACAGTTCACTCGACCTCGCCACTGCAAATTCAATTAGAGTGATGGGAATCTTTTTTATTACGTTGATTCGACAACGCGACGCGCACGGAAACGTGGTATTATAAGTGTCATTCCCGTTGTGAGTTGAATTAGTTGAGGCGTTGGTTTTCTTATTACGTTAATTTTGACAAGCGCACGCACTCACGGGAACGTGGTATTTTAAGCAAAAGCGACAAGTCATTTCCATTGTGAATTAAACTAGTTAAAGCGCTGGAGATTTCCTATTACGTTGGTTAGAGACAATAATCTGTTAAATAATAGGCGTCTTAAAAAAAAACTTAAAAATGAAAGTAAACTCTTTCATCCCGGATCGTGCTCTTACGTGCAATAAAGCTTCTCGTTAACTTATCGCACGAATTTGCCACGGCGACGTGACGGTGACGACGCCGATGACGATACTGTCGCCGCTATTGTGATTTCACTCTGCGATCGATTGACATTTACAGAGTTATAGGCTAATGGTAGGTTGTCATCCTTGTACGGGTCGCTATAGAGCTATTATAAAGTTATATAGGTCAGAGTCTGTCAGTTATATAAACAAAATGGAGGAGAATTTCTACGTAAAAATAGTCGCCCGTACTTTAATGTCGACCACGTTACAGGTCATAGGTCACAGGTTACACACTCGCTAGTCCGGCGGTCCGGTTTGTTCTTGATGTTGATTCTTGTTGTTATTTTTGTAGTTCTATAGTTGCTGTTGCTGTTGTTATTGTTGTTGTTGATTTTGTTTATCTGGCTCTTTTTCCGATTATTATTATTATTGTTGTTGTTGTTATTGTTTCTGTTGTTATCGTTGTTTTTCTTGTTGTAATCGTTGTTGTTGTTGCTGCTGTTGAAGTTGCTATTGTTGTAGTCACGTTTAAAATCACGTCTGCTTGCTGGATAGTGACGGACAGACAATGCCGGAGCGCTTAGCAACCCACAACAACCCGTATAATAGCCGCAGCAACACGAACCGATCAAGCTTTCGGTTTATTGCCTGTTAATGTTCGCCTAATTATATAGCTATTATCAATCTTTATCGTCCGCGCGCGATAGCCTCACAGTGCACAGTGATGATGGGCTGGGAGTGTATATACGCTGCTCCCCATGACAGCAACATGAGTGATAGCGTGAGTGATAGTATAGCGCTGAGTGATGTACGTAACACTGGTAGCACTAACAAAGGGCGGCATTATGTGTATATGTATACACAGATATGCGAAACGGGGCGGCAACGGTTTATCACTGAATTACTTATTAAAGCGAGAAGAAATACTGCGCGTGTGTGCGTGCGTGTGCGTGCGTGCGTGTGCGTACGTGCGCCTACGAGATGCGAGAAGAAATACTGCGCGTGTGTGCGCGTGCGTGCGTGCGCGTGTGCGTGCGCGTGCGAGACGCGAGAAGAAATACTGCGCGCGTATGCGTGCGTGCGTGCGTGCGTGCGTGCGTGCGTGCGTGCACGTACGAGACGCGAGAAGAAATACTGCACGCGTGTGCGTGCGTGTGCGTGCGTGCGCGTGCGCGTACGAGACGCGAGAATGCGAACCAGGGTCACGTGATAACGCGGACATGTGTTGCTGCTACTAATTACGTCATCACTTCATTAATGGCACTTTATAATTCATTAAACACACCGCCGCTCGGAAAACAACAAATACTACTTTGGTGGAACTATCCAAAGGGCGCACTTTGCAAGATGTATTATATTATAATGTATATATATATATCTATATTATATTACATATGATATATTCCTCCGAGATGAAACGCAGCCGCGGTCGAATATGCAAACGCAAGTGGTATCAAGCTGTGATGCAAACCACTGAGAAGCTTAGACTGCCGTCGCTCTCTCCGGCCGCTACACACGTGCTCACATGTCGCTTTTTCACATAACCCGTCATTTTCCCACACAAACCCTCACAAATCGCCCGCAAGTCACCGCCGCCGCCTCCTCCTCCGCCGCCTGCTCCTCCGTAACAAAACACGTGCAAGAAAGAAAGAAATCGGAGAGGAAAACGCTCGCGCGGTGGTAGCCTAATTATAAAAATTAAATACAAAAATTTTTAATATAAAATTAAAATCAAGATGGCGTCGAGGATGTTTACTATATTTTCTGAGCGGCGTTTATTAATCGGAAGGTTTTTAAGATCGCGGGGGAGAACGCGGGGGCGGAAGTACGTGTCAGCGACGCCTTTGACTTGACTGAGATGTGTAATGTGCGACATACGCCGACGTGCCAACACTGCAATCACACCAGGAATGTATAATATAGACTATATTATAGCTGTTATTATCGCCTGATCACATGACAGTGCAGCGTGGGGAGCACATCGTTTATATATCGAGCCCATGTGCGTGCGTGCGTGCGTGCGTGTGTTCGTGCGTGCGTGCGTGCGTGCTGGCCGGTGTTCGTGCGCGCGTGGCGTGCTTGTCTGCATTTGTGGTCCATGGGTGCGTGCCTGCGTGCGTGCTTTCGGGTACGGGCGTGCGTGTATTCGTGGATCTATGGGTGCGTGCGTGTATTCGTGGATCTATGGGTGCGTGCGTGCGTGTATTCGTGGATCTATGGGTGCGTGCGTGCGTGTATTCGTGGATCTATGGGTGCGTGCGTGCGTGTGTGCATGCGTGAGTCTGAGTATACGCCACGAGTTGTGTAAGACGCCATGCGGCATTAGATATACGGCTTTTAGATTGAGCTGCATAAATATTCAACAGTTCTCTTCATGGCGCCCCCGTACGAGGACGTTAAAGAACGTACCGATTCTTATGTAAAATTCACGAGGGACTATATAATATTTTCGTAAATTCACAGACTTTATTAATTGCTTTTGCTTTATGGTTTATGCTATTAGGCCACCGCAGAATTGGTTCACAAATAGATTTCAGTTTTGCAACGTCCTAGAGAAAAGCATTTCTGCCTCCAGAAGATTTAGATTTTCGTGCGTAACCAACTATTGTATTTCCACGGCGTTATAAAATGTTAGATGCAGAGAAAAGAGACTTATTTAATTGCTATTTTCGTCGATGAAATGTAACGCGACAGTTGTATTCTGGTTAAAATTGAAACGGCTATTACGAGTTCAGCTGAGCAATGCCAAACGGACAATTGACTGTCGGACGAACTTTTCTTCATGGTTGGTTATTCATGCTATGTGATTATTTGTTTATATATAATTATAGAGAGAGAGAGAAAAAAAGAAAAGAAAGAGAGATAGAGAGAGCGAGAGAGAGAGAGAGAGAGAGAGAGAGAGAGAGAGAGGAGAAAGAGAGAGAGAGGATAGGAGAGAGAGAGAGGCAGAACACGAGAAGGGGAAAGAGATAGCGAATGTAGTGATAAAGAATTAGACTTGAAGCAAACACGCCACATTATTTCTCTTGAATAGTTTCTTATTATGCGCTGAATAGTCAACCTGAAACCGTCAACGCCCAGACGCCACCACCACCATCCACCACGCACCGGCGACCGGCGACTTCGACGCGCACGACCAGCAACGAAGGCCGTCCGACCTTCACACCGCACACCGAACCTGGTGGCAGAGGACGCACGGCGGGAGAGCCACTCCACCACGAGGCCCGTTAGCAGTCAGCAAGCAGCAGCAGCAGCAGCGAGAGCAGCAAGCAGGCAGGCACCCGGCCGGACCACCGTTGAGCGAAGAGCAGCGCAGACAGCAGCAGCACCGCCACGCTCTCTACGTGGCTACCACCCGTACCCGCGTCCCCACTAGACCAGCAACAGCCGCACACAGCAGCCAGGCAGCACGCGGCCCAGCGGCCACGCCGCAACACGCACCAGGCAGCAGCAGGCAGCGAGCACCACCACCACCCCACCGACCACCTGGGACCTGCACAGCATGCAAGCAGCAGCCAGCAGGGCAACCAGGAGGTGTCTGACGGACGACCCGTAATGCGACATCACGAGTGTTAACCAAATCTAGGCGCCTACTCGACTTTACTGTTCATTCTAAAAGATTCGCCTGGGATTTCTCTCGTATAGTAATGTACATTCACATCTGCTACGGTACGGAATCCGTGTCATGATTGGCACAATATCGTCTGGAGCCTCTTTTCACGCTTTGCATTCATTTCGCAAAGAAGCACATCACTGTCGCTTTTGGCCCCACGAAGCCCCTGAATCCACTCTCTCGCCTCTCTCTCTCTCTCATCTCTCTCTCTCCTCATGCTACCTGTATCTCTGCTCTCTCTCATCTCTCTCACCTCTCTCGTCCGTCTGCATCTCTCTCTCTCGTCTGCTCTCTCTCGTCACTCTCTCTCATATCTTCGTCCTGCTTCTCTCTCTCGTCTCTGCCTCTCTCCTCTCTCTCCTCTCTCTCTCTCTCTCTCTTCTCCGTCTCGTCTCACTCCTGTCTCTCTGCCGTCTGTACGAACGGCGACTGATGTTTCTCGATGTGTTTTGTGTAACCAGTCGACAATTTGTTACTTGCCCTTGCAGACGCGGTCCCTCCTCAGGCGCAGATGGTTTAAACTCGACGGCGCAGGTCCACTGTACTAATCGTGCACTGTTTGCGTATATATCCAGTTGTTCCTAAGAGTCGGAGCGGGCAGGACAGTGGCATCGGGCGCCACGTCGATAACACGCGAATTCAAGACAGATCGATAAAATCGTCGCACTGTGAAAGTCTGAATCTTCGTATATTAATCATAAAGCTTGCGACATCATCGCGTCGTTCTCTCACACGCGCTCTCTCCTTCTCCTCAATTTGGTTCGCCAATAAGAGATCTATGGGGCGTATACATCACCAGCGGGGGTCAGGCGACTGTTACTGGCCTTCAACTGGCTACAGCTCATAACAAATGAAAGAAGAAAGGGGAAACCCGACCGAATAGAAATGTTTTCAGCGTCGAGTACAATATCCGAAATAGTGCAGTCAGTATATCATCGGCTCAACTGCTGGCCGAGTAACCGCAGAAAAGCAAATACTGAAGAAACACCAGGGCAGTACGTGGCTAAGAATCGCGGCAAGAGCTGGCATCCCCCCCATGAAACACCTATATCGGACCCACACGCTAGCTTGCAGGCTAGGTCCGGAGGATATTTCATGCAAATCGTCTTCTCAGCTACATCATACACGGCAAAAATACTTGCTATAGGTGTAGTAGGCTAGAATGATCATTATACGGCTATCAGACCAAGGCATACACGTGCGTGATGCTTTTTTTAGTCAATGAACACCTATATATATATCGCTCAGCGACAGACGCTTGTGAGGTGGGAATCCCTGGGAATAATATATACAGTGTATAATATAATAATACATAATGACCACATAATAATAAATATGTGGGAATTTTCCATTAAGCTGGACGAAAATCAAGCAGAATAAGCATAAACCAAATATTATAAAGAAATAAATATACAATAATTAACAAGTAAATCATATAATAAACTACATTCACAGGAACATTCACATAACAGAAAAGTCCCTCCCACCGCCTAACAAGCCTTCCCCATTGCATAGAAACACCAAAGT
>NW_014578243.1:23530-24894 GCF_000485595.1 Priapulus caudatus
GTCCGCTTGGTTTTTGTCGTCGTCTGCGGCTTTTGTCGGTCCGGCGGCGGCAGCGGCGGCAGCGGCAGTAGCGGCGACGCGCACACGTGCTCACGCATGCTCACAGCCCCGCCCCGCCCCGGGCGACGAAGCAACACTGTTCAGCAGGATTAAGTAGCGTTTATAATAATTAACAGAAATATATAGGTATTTTAGATAGTTTAAATTACTATAGTCTATTTTTAGATGGGATTTGTTAGTAGGATTACTTAGTGAATGACGCGTGTGGATTTACTCTACGGTCAGACCACAAGTTAATATTAATATATTAAATACATATTAAGTATAAATATATATTAATTAATTACATTAATACATACTAATTAGTTAATATGGTGATTAGATATTTTAGATATCTTACATCTATATTACATCTTACGTGTTTTATATCTTTATATTTTATATCTAGATAGGAATTCTAGGTGCATTAATTGTTTAGTGAATGAGACGAATAAATTCACTCCCACCCCCACTATACGGGACATAAGTTAGTCTGAAAGCACTATAAGTGATTGAACTGAAATGACATGGGGCTATACGTATATATTTTCATTTAGATAGAAGGGTATTCTAGACATTTTATATACTTCTAATATCTTTAGATTTAGCTTTCTAAGTGAAGAAAGATTTCTTGGATTTTAGATTTTTTCTTCTTTTAGATATCTTAGTGAACATTGAAGGCGAGTGGATTCACTCCCACGCGCCACTATACTGCCGGACCACGAGTTACTCTGAAGGCACTATAAGTAATTGGACAGCACGATAACATAACGCCGTGTCGTTGACCGCGTCTTTACGCATAGACATCGAGTTTAAAACTGCAGTCATGCGGATTGACAGTCGTTATCAGAGCATTACTCAATAAACATGCATGTCCGTCGGCATTCGAACGAGTCTCGATTCGAATGCGTTTTCGTGCGCGATCCGGGTCCGCCGAATTTACGCCCGGCTGAATTCGTCGAATTCCGGATCGCGAAAGAAAACGCATTTCGAATCGAGACGGAGTTATTTGCGTCAGAGCGCTTCGAACGACCGACGGAACGGAATCCGAACTGCCGTCGCCGAACCGTTTCTCGGAAATTACGCAAATCGCCGTCGCGCTGCTCTACTTGCATGTGCGAGTGAAGCCTCGACCTTCCAAGTGAAGCCCTATTAGTGATGAGCCATGGGCGCTTCTGTGTTGCTGCGTGTACGTGGCCCGTACTCATCCGTTATTCATGGGTTGTTACCATCTTGTTGTTAGATAGCGGCACGCACTGATGGAAAGGATGTTCGTTCTCTCTCTCTCCCTCTCTCTCTCTCTCTCTCTCTCTCTCTCTCTCTCT
>NW_014578243.1:24904-26467 GCF_000485595.1 Priapulus caudatus
TCTCTCTCTCTCTCTCTCTCTCTCTCTCTCTCTCTCTCTCTCTCTCTCTCTCTCTCTCTCTCTCTCTCTCTCTCTCTCTCTCTCTCTCTCTCTCTTACGAAACGGCGACTGATTTCTCCGATGTGATTTTGTTAACTCGAAATTGTTACTCTTGCAGACGCGGTCTCTCTCAGCAGATGGTTTAAACTCGACGAGCAATCCACTACTGTGACTGTTTGCGTATAATCACATTTCCTAAAGTCGGAGCGGACAGCGACAGTGGCGCCACGTGAATAAAAACCGATTCAAGACAGATCGATAAAATCGTCGCATGTGAAATCTAATCCTTCGTATATTTAATCATCTATCGACATCATCGCGTCTTCTCTACAGCGCTCTCTCTCTCTCAATTTGGTTCGCAAATAAGAATCTATGGGGCGTATACATCACAGCGGGGTCAGGCGACTGTTACTGCCTTCAACTGCTCACTCATAACATAATGAAAGAAGAAGGGGAAACCACCGAATAGAAATGTTACGTCGAGTAAAATATGCGAATCAGTGCAGTCAGTATTCATCGGCTCAACTGCTGCCGAGTAAACGCAGAGCAAATACTGAAAGAAACACATGCAGTACGTGGCTAAGAAATGCGCAAACGCTGCATCGCACCATGAAAACCTATATCGGACCACACGCTAGCTTGCAGGCTAGGTCCGGAGGGATATTTCAACGTCTTCTCACTACATCATACACGAAAATACTCTATAGGTGTAGTACTGATATCATTATACGGTATCAGACCAAGGATACACGTGGCGTGATGCTTTTTTTTTAATCATGAACACCTATATATATCGCTCACACAGACGCTTGTGAGGTGGGTCCTGGGGAATAATATATACAGTGTATAATATAATAATACATAATCACACATAATAATAAATATGTGGGGAATTTCACATAAGCTGACGAATAACAGAATAACATAAACAAATATTAATAAAGAAATAAACATAATACATAATTACAAGTAAATCATATAATAAATACATTCACAGAACATTCACATAACAGAAAGTCCCTCCCCCCGCCTTACAGCCTTCCCATTCATAGAAACACCAAAGTGAAGAGACCAACACACCAGAGAGGATAGATGCTGATGAAGATGGAAACACGGCCGCATCTGTAGCCGCAGGTATATATACCACCACAGCTAAGAGACGAACGCCCGAGAGAAAGTTGAGTCGAACGCCGACCTATCACATATAATAGACATAGAACCTTGACATAGGAGCTAGAGTTAGAACCTACACCCCAACGCTAAACCTAGAACCTAGAGTTAGGAACTAGAAACCCCGCCGCATATGCAGCCGCTTGGCACATCGTTAACGTGGATGGATGGAGGAGAAGGAGGAGGAGGCTGTGATCGTCTCCATGCACCGGTGCAGCCGTCATTATCATCATCATTAGTAGTAGTAGCAGCAGCAGCAGCAGCAGCAGCAGCAGCAGCAGCAGTAGTAGTAGTAGTAGTAGTAGTAGTAGTAGTAGTAGTAGTAGTAGTAGTAGTAGTAGTAGTAGTAGTAGT
>NW_014578243.1:26477-31454 GCF_000485595.1 Priapulus caudatus
GAGAGAGAGAGAGAGAGAGAGAGAGAGAGAGAGAGAGAGAGAGAGAGAGAGAGGCGACCTAGGTGGGTAACCGGTTAGGTTACAGTAAACCGCGGGAGGTCTAGTAGCTGTTAACTTGTCTCTAAAAAGAATAACGTGTGAACGAATTATCCGCTCTCTCTCTCTCTCTCTCGCTCTCGCTCTCTCTCTCCCGCTGTCTCTTTTTCTCTCCCTCTCTCGCTCTCTCTCTCCCCCTCTCTTTTCCTCTCTCTCACTTTCTTTCTCCCCTTCTCTCTCTCTTGCTCTCTCTCTCTTTCTCTCTTTCTCTCTCTCTCTCTCTCTCATGTAACCTACCATTGACGCATTTAGTAAGATTCGAGTAAAATATACGCCTACTTTGAAAAAAAAAGTTAAGCTGAGAATCATACCCCATATTGTGCCGTAGCAATACACACCTTTTTAATTCGATCGAAGGCAATACGAGCGACAAGCACACCACAGCCGTCTACCTCCCTCTCCTCCTTCTCACTCAATTTCATCCACTCGCCAAATACGTCGCATGACGCCACACGCAGCAGCGATGACTTATTGCTAATAGTTTATGCAAATCGACTACATCGCGCGTCTGTAATGGCAAACACATGCCTGCTGGAATAAATTATCAAATGACTTATGAAGTTCGCCAGTACGCCAATGAATGCACGGCGGCACTTAAACATTTCCGCCATTAGTAACAATGCTAATTCACACGTTGCGTCGACGGCAATGCGAAAATTATGGAAAAATCAAAACGAGCCTGCGTACCTCTGACGCACGACAGGGTTTCCGCACGATAGAGCGCGCATTGCAGAACAATAGCATCGCCCGGGAATTATACAGTGAAGACATGTTTATTAGCTTGCAATTCTCACATGCGCATTATTCCGCCGCACGTAAGAGTCATTATTATTGTATCATTATTATTGTATCATTATTATTGTATCATTATTATGTAGTTATATTATTATATAACAGAACGCGGCGTGACAACGCCAGCTGGCATAATATTATATATATATATATATAACATGTATATATATATATATTACACAGCAGAATGCATAGAGACAGTTGCCGGGGATGGAGAGTACTCATGTCAGCTCGTAGCAAGAACAAGCGAGGAGGCCCACGCAGCTCATATTCAGCATATATTCACTATTCTTATATCTGGGGTACATGGGGAATGTATGAGGGGTAGTACCTTTATTTTGGTGGCGGTCGCACGTAGTAACGTGATTGCCACTGTCTGGTCTCCCGTACATTCTCAACTCATTCGCTTTTGCTTCCACATGCCATACCCTGGTTACTGGTCTCGACCGACTTGCCAAATTTAGCGAGGGGGCGGCCCTTCAGGGTGTTGGGGGGATGGGTCTCATCAGCCTTGGTCAGCAACCATCTAGATTCTAGGAGAAGGATGTAACCCCAAAATTAAACCAATGACTAGAAGGTCGCCGGTAAGCAGCCGAGGTGAAGGCAAGAATTCTAGGTCACGAATAGACTGATGTAACACCTTGGCCCTCCACGTTGGGGGTTGGGCCTACGTAGAGCCAACAACACTGATCCGTAAAAAGAAAAAGAAGTTACTGAACCAATCAATCATATTCTTATATTATATTTCAGACATTATAACATTACACAGCAGAATGCATAGAGACAGTTGGCAGGGATGGAGTTACTATTGTCAGCTTGTAGTGGCAGACGAGGGAACGAGCGAGGAGGGCGGCGCAGCCTCCCACGATGATGATGATGATGCCACCGCTTTCCGCTTCTCTAGAAACGTTTTCCGCTTCAGCTTCAGTCGTTTCCGTTTCTTCTTCTCTTCTTCGTCCGGATCCTGTTTCAGTAAAGCAGCAGAGAAGAACGGTTAACGAAATATCCGCTCGCGTGGGCCGTAACAACAGCGTTTAGCCGGCGAGTCTAGACAACCGCCTGCGCTGAGATTAAGACAACATCAACCACAATGCCGTAGAGCCAGTGAGTTTAATCCGTACTTATTAGCGATAACACCGCTAGTGTCCTCGCTAGCGGACTAATCCAGGGATCGGTGTTCGTGATACCGAGGCGAAGGCGAATAAAACGATTACAATAATATACGTAACCGATTAAAATAGTCTGGTTAAACACCGAGCACGGCTTACAAACACAGTAATGTGTAGAGTATTAAATGCGTGAATATGTGTTCTCTAGATGTTTTCCATTTTGTCTACCTCATTTTTTCTTGGGATTTGCATGAATGACAGTGGATTTTAGACAACGTTGATGGATATCGTAACTCCCCTTTCATCATTACATTTAGTTAAACTGGACTTGATTTATTTTATTTATAAACCTTTACTGTTTAAAGGGACAGTAGCCTCTAGGATTTTACTGCATACAACTGTACTTACTGTATGACAAATCGTCTATACCCACACGTATTTGTAAGAACAGTATAATACAAAGAAAAGTTATATATTGTGCCCCCCCACGAAAATGTAAGCCCCCCCCCCAGTGCCCCTTCGCTGAAAAAATCCTAGCTACGCCACTGGCGGTGGGCGGTGGGGGGTGCATCGTCTTGCACGTTAATTTGTCGCACAGCTATTAGGATGAAATCTTAAAGCCTAGCGCACACACCCGAGCAAAACGAGACATTTTGTTTTCCAGCGTTTCGCGTTCTGCTCGGCGAGCAAGCGCACACACGCCACCCGACACAGCACACAGCTGAGCAAAATATACAGAAACACTGCGTACAGCGCCGCTGTCACATGAAATCAAAAATAGCCATCCAATGGACATCCAATTTTGTGTGTTATGTGATATTTTTAAGGATATTGATTGGAAACCGTCTGTGGCGTTTCGCTGTGTAGCAGAACGTTTGACGCACATACCCGATCAAAACGTACGCTCATGTGAAAATACGCCTCGCGAATCAAACATTGCTTGTTCAGCGAAACACGCTCAGCTGAGCAATGTTTTCTTTGTTTCGGGAATCCGCACACAGCCACGAACATCGAGCGAAACACGTTTTACTCCACGTTCAGGTGTTTTGCTCGGGTGTGTGCTTTATGCTTAATCCGTCTCAAGGAAAGGCGCTACAAACCGACAGATGTTTGCACACGGCAAATATTTATCAACAGGGGGCTAGCTGCCGGTATGCATTGGCTGTCAGTTCACGGCAGATATTAGATTTCACAGCGACATGGTGGCACTAATGCTGCGAGAACAATACAATACGTCATGACCACGTCATACCTACGTCACAGCCCGGACGAGCGCTCGAAGCAAGTTTTTGAAACTAAATAGTACTGTTAGAAATTTAGACAAAATGTATTATAGACCTATATTCACCCACACTCATGCACTCTTTGCTTTGCAATATCTGTTATAGTTGAAATTTTCTATTACTTCGATCATTTCCGTCTCCAGCATTGTCGAAAACATTTACAACCCTTTACTCGGCTTTAATCGCAATCTAAGAAGGGAAAGAACATTTTGGTCTTCACAGAAATTTATTGCTAAATTAAAGCTTTAATTGCAAAATTGAAACTTTTACTACTGCGATCCGCAGTTTTGATCTGTTCATTCGACCAACGTTGTCTCTCTCCGTCCTCGATATAGTCCCTTGGACTTTGAAGACTAATCTTTATGGGGTTATGCGGTTATAACAGAATACATTTTTGATACGGTCTCTCTACGATGAAATCACAAGAAGTGTTTCTCCATGATATAGCTATAGAGGTATTGGCAACAGTAGTTATCATTGCAGAGTAATGATAGAGAGAAGATAGAGCTAATAGACCGTATACGCACTCAACACTCCTGTAATCCTAGTACCTCTTGTCAGAAACATCGTACAGTTAGGGTCATAATGTTAATGCTAAGATAACACTTACGAGTATTATTTTAACTTAAGAATTTTGTTACTGACAACACTTCTTGTAGTTGGTCGCAGACTACGAGGGTGGGACGTCATCGCGTAGCATTCTGTATACTCCTATAACATCGTCTTTCTAGATGGCGCTCAACAACGTTCGCATCAGGCCGCGCTCTCCCGCGAGGGAAAACTTCCGATCTGTTCTCCAGACATCTGAGATTAAAGCGACCACCCGTCGTCATCTCGCATTCACGGGGTAAACGAACAGTTTAAATGTAAAAAGCGGGACACGCCTAAACGATGGTGGGTCTTTCTCTGCGGCAAATATCCAGTGGCAGCACCACATACGTCTACAACCCGATTACGGTGCAGCAATAGACCAATATCTAACGGCGATCGTAGAATGCATTCATTCTGCGATCGGTTGCGGTGTAACGCGACGTGGCAGATTTCCCAGACAAACTTCGAGGGGTGCCTGAATCGAGACTTTATAAGCCCATTACGAGGTGATCGTGGGTAGGGAGACAGCAATACATCCCCGGGGGTTGTGCAAACACGATAGAGAGCTTAACACCGCCACAGCACACGCGCACAGCGAGCATACATGCATGCACCCTCACACGTACGTGAATTTGCCGAACATTTTTTGCAGGTCGTTTTGAATCGTTGTTTTGTAACGATTGACCGTCTGTGATTAATCGGATGTTATACGGATATATATATATATTTATTTATTTATATTTATACGGTTTCTAGTTTTGACGTCTGTGAAGTTCGTAGTTGTTCTACACGAAACTATCCATGACGTATATGCGACATGTCATGTCCTAACTCTTGCCATGTAGGCATCGGGGGGAAGCGAGACCAATAAAAGTTGAGCTTAAATGTGAGACAAGGTCACCAGTTGATAGCAAACATCCGTGTCTGTCAGCTCTTCCACACAGCACGAGATATAGGCATACACTAACACACGCACACACGCAAACACACACACACACACACACACACACACACACACACACACACACACACACACACACACACACACACACACACACACACACACACACACACACACACACACACACACACACACACACACACAC
>NW_014578243.1:36527-40152 GCF_000485595.1 Priapulus caudatus
TTTATCCATATTATAACTGAAACTATATGTCATTTATAAGATATTACAATCCTTTTGCTTTTAAATGAATAAATAAGAAACACCCTCGATCTGTAGACCTTGGCTGGAAAGTGGTTTTGCGCAACTTATCAGATCGTGCGCTTTGAGTGGCGCCACCGTCGTTGTAATCAAACTGTAGTCGTTAGTTTTAAAACATTAAAAAAAAATTTTCTAATGGTGATTGAACCATGAAACTTTTTATGTAGCATAATTATAACCTAAATTAGCTGAAAATAACTCTAGAACCTAGAGTAAACTCTCCCTTTAATATTAAACGTGAAAAAACTGCCTTTAATTTCAGGCATGTGCTATAAATCGTGTCAATGCTCCTGCTGCCTTTCGTGATGCTGCTGCAAGTTTCACAAAGAAATTTTCTGATGCTAAATATTCTGTATTTCTATATTTATTTATATTTCTAGCTGCTTATAATTTTTAATCATGTAAATACCCACGAGATGGTGGGCCCCGGAGAGGAAGAGAAAAAGAGGGAAACATGGCGAAGGACAGTGGAGAACGAAAGGATTACATTAGGGTTTAAACATTGAACAAGGCTGAAAGAGCTGCCAAAGATAGAACATCATGGAGAAATTTGATTTCCAGCCCTATTCTCCACGAGGAGAGAAGGAACTAAGAGAAGAAATCACCCATAGGGGGCAGCACAAGCAATGGGAAGTGCGCAGCTGGTAATGTAATTTCAATGAAAAATTGATGCATTTATAAACTTTCTAATGAATAATTAACAAGAGAATATCACGTTAGCACAATACCAATATACCTGAAAATAACTCTGATAGCTATTCTAATATTCTCTATCATGTCGACTTTTCCACACAGGTAGATACTGAATTCCTAATTTGGGTGGTATTTCATTGACACGTCCACTCACCTTTCCATCTATAATCATCTTCTTTCTCTTATTAATGGCTTTGTTCACACCAAAGTCCTGTTCATCTAATCTCTAAAACAAATCCATGCAATATGGTGTGTTAGGATTGTCTCATTTTTTTAAATATTATATGTTTATGCCAACAAGGCACCAAAACATGAATGATACATAGTAATATATTACACTGCATAGGCAACATTAGTTTCATAAAGAGAAAACAATGTTATTCTTCTTGCATTATTGCTATTAATAAATTACACGATGCCCCATGTGCATCTGCCATCTTCCAAGGTGGAATGTATTGAATGACATTCCTATTTTAACATTTAATGCCTACACATGTACATTTGATATGTGATACTTACAATCTCTGCTTCTCTCGCAGCCACAGAAACTTCAGTCAGTATTTTCATGACATCTGATTCAACTGTTGGATGTTCCACCAACTTAACATCTAGACAGAAAACATAACTACTGAATGGTTTTTCATGTAATAACTTATGACATTATTTTTATCTGACAATTAGATTATAATTAACCCAATAGTAACCTTAAAGCCTCACAATGCGCATCCAAACGCTGAAATTTCTCCAGTACTAGACTAGCAACTACTTTGTGGCATGCATAACCACACTACCTTATGACAAAATAAACTCTAGTTCCTCCCATTTGACTGCGCGTTCCCAACAAGAAAGAGGTGCGAAATCAGGTAATCAGGCGCCAACGCTAACTTGTTTCAAACAACATAACAACGACTTGGTTTGGTGACGTCACATGTTTCTATCTTTGCTGCGCCCGTACCGCTGTACCGCGCCACCGCTGCACGGTTGCTTGGAGATTGGGGAAACTGTCAACAACATCGGAGAATTTCAACAACATTGGAGGTATTTTCAAAATACCTTTTATAAGACAACGTGCAGTGAAATTGGAGGAGCTAGAGTTTATTTTGTCATAAGGTAGTGTGATTATTCATGCCACGAAGTATTTGCTAGTCTAGTACTGTAGAAATTAGCGTTTGGATGCACATTGTGAGCCTTTAATATTCAATTAGTAAAGACTAGTTCGGTTGTACATGCGTTTCTACCTTCATAATACGAAAATTACATTTTATAGGCATTTTAAAAAGGCAGTGAAACTAATAACAAATCAAGCTGACATGTGGCTCTATCTATGGGCAACAATATCATATTATTAAAAGGAAAGACACACTGGAAAGGTAAACCAGTTTGAACCAAGCTGTTTTATAGTTTATAATATAAAATCACTCATTTTTAAATGACAAGTGTGAATTAAAAGTATTTAAAGATACATATGTATTATCATATGTGAAACGCGTCTCATTATGTGATAGTTAATATCATCTCATTACCAGCATTATCCTCCATCACACTTCATTATAATAATTAAAGCAAACTTACTGATAAGCTTCTCAATGGCGTGAAGTAATTTGATGTCATACTGAGTCAGCAGTGTGATGGCCAGTCCGCCTCTACCTAAAAACACGTATAACCAAACAAAGAAACTTGAGACATTTATTTTGTGAACCATCGCAGACATATAGGAACGTACGCTAATCAATTCTTCCACACCGGCATCCTCACTTACTCTGTGTTCACCCGTTGATATCTGAGAATTTTTCTAAAGAAAATGTGTACAAAGTTGTGACAAGTGCGGTATATGGCCACTCACCTGCCCGGGCTGTTCTGCCAACACGATGTATGTAGTCCTTGGACACAGTGGGTACATTGTGGTTAATCACTAGTTCTACTTGTGGAATGTCCAGCCCTCTGTAAGTGCAAGCACCAGAATGTAACAAGGCCAACAGGACTGAAGGATGGAAGTTACATTAAACACTATTTCAACCAATGCCGGACATTTTCCTGCAGAACAAAGAACAACTGCCATACACGCCCACAACAATTCTTCCTCTTACCATGTTCAATGCAATTATGCTGTGAAGTTTTCGTATATAATAAGTCCTTAATATCATACACTTCTTTGTGTTACTCTATTGGACAACGTATTACCAAGTTAACATATTAACAGAACAAAATGCCCGTTATATTAAATCCATTTTAATTAGAGTTGTTCGAGGGACAATTGCTTTAGCATGCACACTGGAGACAGGAGTGAACAAAATACAGTGTGTCTTACCTACTGGCTACATCTGTAGCTACAAGTATTCTAACTACGTTAGACTTGAACTTGGCCAGTGCTGCCAGTCGTTCCCTCTGCTTGATCATAGAGTGCAGGGCAGTGCAGGGAAAACCTACTTCCCTCAGTGCCATAGACAATATCTGACACTGTCTGCAACAGAAGAGGACATGAACTGAGTACACAAACAATAGATTTTTCAATATCTGCTCAGTGTGAAGTGACACAAGAGCATTCTCCTGAAGGCAAGGTGCATAATTTTAACACTGTGATTGACGGTGTTAAATTGACGGTTACGTTGTTATTTTGTGTTAGCCGTCAGTTACGTTGTGATTAACGGTGACACAACACGTGAGATTAACGGTGACACAACACGTGAGATTAACGGTGACACAACACGTGAGATTGACGGTGACACAACACGTGAGATTAACGGTGACACAACACGTGAGATTGACGGTGACACAACACGTGAGATTGACGGTGACACAACACGTGAGATTAACGGTGACACAACACGTGAGATCTGAATTTTACAAATTCATA
>NW_014578243.1:46180-51673 GCF_000485595.1 Priapulus caudatus
TATATATATATATATATCAATCTCCGTAGCTATTTCTGTGAACACGTGTGTCCCTCAATACTAATCGCCTGGGGGGCCATCGAATAATAGCCTATTGATTAATAGTGTTAAACCACATGATATGCTCTCGGTTTCATTAAAACATCTTAAATACCATCTTCATATATCTATTTCTGTGAGCCATCGTTTACCCCAACGCTAGCTGCCCATCAATCGGCGGCCAATCGACTAACCCATTAAACCACGTTCTATCTTCTCGATCTAATGCCATCTGTTTTCTATAAATTATATTATATAATTTATATAATTCCATCGATTAATAACAGCATGATACCATGTAACATCCTTTCTGCCTGCATCCCCGCCTAACCCACCAACGCAGCGGCCATTTCCGCAAACATCCATCGCCGTTTCTGCCCCAAGACCAATGACGCGACTGCGAGTTGCACCGTCGCGTGCGTGGGTGCGCCGCTAACAAGCGAGCGACTCACTCGGCCTGCGACTGCCACAGGAACGGCTTCCGCATCGCCACCTCCTGCAGCTTCTGCAGCGTGTCCGTGATCGTCGCACTAAACAACAGCGTCTGTCGTTTCCGTGGCAACGCCGTGAATATCGTCGTCAGCTGCTCGTTGAAGTTGTCACTGTCCAGCAGCCTGTCGGCTTCGTCCATGACCTGTGTGAAGATCGCACTTAATTACACTAATTATTATAATTAAGTTGTATGAATATTAATTTTATCACTATTATTAACTTAATTATTTTTATTTTAACTATAAACTATCATATAATTATCTTTTACTTAATTATTTTGGATTTCAGTTAATTACTTAAACCTTATTTAATTATGTAAAGGTTCTTGTCAAAACAATTGCAATACAACCTGTGTTAGATGACACCTTTATAGAAGGGACAACCTAGCAAAGGGACAAATCCTATTTATTTAGATTTATGAATGTGGCAAAACAACTGCAATCTAACCTGTATAAACAGACATCTCTATAAAACAGACAACGTGTCTATAAAGGCCACAGCATATCCCTTAAGTGGCAGTTATACAGTGAAGCAACCTCACCAGAATAGACACCTCCTTTATAAAGAACACTTTTGAGGATTTCCCAATGACTGACCAGCATATACAGCTTAAACTGTCAATAAATACGTGTATCAACAATAAAACGTAGACGACCTGGGGAAATACTGGGTGAAGCCAATTGGGCCAAGTAGGGTCGATGTTGGTCAAGTCAATCCCTAACTCACTACACAATGATGTAAATTAAGAAATTACTCTTAGCCGCATTTGAAGGTTCAAAATGAAAAGATATTCTGCTAGACCTTGTCTAACTAAGTATAGTGATATTAATGGTAACGGTTTGCTCTTATCAACGCATGATACATTGCATTATTGCATACTACGATGATAATAAACTATGCTATATATTAATACATCCATAGATGACCTAGTGATAGTAGGGATATAATAATTCAGCAGTTCACATAACCAGCTCTACAATGACCTATAGGTAGCAATAACACTTCGCTTCCACTTACAAGGAACTTGACTTTCTTGAAGTTTCCTCCGTTTCCACTCCGCACATGGTCTGCTAGTCTTCCCGGTGTTGCTATGACAACGTGTGGTTTTTTGGACAATTCAGATCCTTGTTTTACCATATCTGATAAAAAAATGTATTTGCTATTGCAGCATAACAAAGTTTATAACTGTAACGTTACAATTGATATCATAACATGTTTAGAGTATTAACTCGACAAAGCTTACCTGTATGCAAAGAGGAAGAGTTTAATTCTCACACGTTAGAAACGGATTGGGATAAACAGATTTATGTTAGAATGGTTCGTGCTTACCCATGCCACCGATTATGAGTGCATCTTTAAGACCAATCGGTTTTCCAAGCACTTTGAACTGATCAGCAATTTGAACTGCCAACTCCCTGAAATATGTTTAAAAATATTATATAAATATTTAAAAACATAAATCCAATTTTGGGTGTTTCCATGTCTTGTACCATAGTTCACAAAGGTACTTTTTTGAATGATCAGTGAATGTTTAATAACGATGTGGATTCATAGGTTATGTATACCCTAAAAAGACACACATTTTTTGCAAATATTCTCATGACACATGGGTCATGTGGCCTCATACTTGATTTATCATTCACTGTTGAGCTGAGCTCCATGTTAAAGCTCCATGAGACTAAAACAGCAATTAATCTAAGCCTTGATTAACACCTGACTACACTACCAAAATTATCTGTCGTAGATAAGATATGCATGTACACCTTGGTTCATACATTTATGTTTAAGAGCCCACGTCCTGTTTCCCAAATAATCATTGTCATTTAACCGTGCACTCTTGCTGTTGCTCCTTTACCTCGTTGGTGTCATGATGAGGGCAAAAATACCATATGGATCTTCGCTCAATTTCTGCAGAATGGGAAGTGCAAACGCTGCAGTCTTGCCACTTCCTGTCTTTGCACAGCCAATGCAGTCATTTCCTATATCATAGAAATCATAGTTACTAAAAACGTGCCAAACAAAATATTAGTAGAAGAGATATATGGAATATGAGGGGGAAGGAACAGGTGGGTAGAAAGGAAAGGAAGCGATATCGAAAGTTCGGCAAGTAAAGGGGAAATAGTGGCGAGGAAGCAAAGAGATCAGGGAGAAATAGAGGCAGAGATAGGAAGGTAAATGATACATAGTAGAAGTACAGCAGCGACAGAATTAAGTCAGAGAAGGTAAATAAGGAGAAGGTTGACTAAACAGACAGAAATTGTAGGGATGATGAAGGAGATAATGTAGATCACTGGATGTAAACACTATTTTAAACAGTAAAGTACAGGAAGTAAATGAGGGTAAAAACTTAAATTAGTAAAAGAAGGTAGACAAAAGGAAGCAGGTGGAGTAGGTAGAGGAGGGAAAAGCTTAGGCCCTACCGAGTATGAAAAAGCCTCAGAACATTCCTTCTGAAGGGGAAAAGCCTCGAGAGGTGCCAGCTAGCGGCCAGCTCAGGTGGGGGAAGGTAGAGAGATCTACCAAGTGTTCAACCAGATTGCTGGAGGTTCAGTGAGATTTTGCTGGAGAATGGGTCATTTTGGGAGTATATTGCTGGAGGTTCCGAATATTTTCAAACACGACCAGTTTCTGAATATTTGGCTTTAAAATATGTATTTGCAGTACATATATTCTGTTAGCATTCGAAGAAAACAAGACAAAATTAAATTTTAAGGCATAAAAACTTTAATTCTGAAGGGTAAAACTTAACTGTTGATTATTTTTTTCTTTCAATGGCTGGAGGTACGGCAGCCGTCGTTCGTTGAAGCCCCTTTTTGACGTTAGGGTTAGGGTTAGGGTTAGGGTTAGGGTTTTAGCTCATCTAAACTCTCAAATCGTGAATTTATTTCCCAAGGCGTTTTTTCGAAATCTGGCGCCACCTGCCTCCAGATTTGTCTCGTTAATAGCGCATTCGATTTGCTTCCCCAAGTTAACCTGGGTCTACTCGGGCTAGCCCCAAATACGTTTGATTTGGCAGTCACGTGATATTTTTGCGTTACCCGGGTGAGGCAGAAGTAACCACCTAGCCGAGCCGCTCACTTGGGGAATAATCCCACAATCCATTGCAACGACACCATGCATGGCGACGATATATCAGTGCGGGAATTGCATGAATGTAGCAGTAGTATTGAAGCATGACTGTCAATGACTGCGTGTGTTTGCCCATTCGGTTCAAGGATAGAGATGATGTCCAGGACGGTGATTGGATAGGATGATGTTTATTACTGGACATGCTCTCTATCCTTGAGCACATTCTTAGATTGCAATTGCTATTCTTTTTTTCTTGTCACTGGCATCCATGATGATAATTAACCCGGGTTAACCCAAAAACCGTTCGTTTATCTTCCCTAACCTAGATGCGTTCGATTTCGTACCCAGGTTAACCCAGGTGGCTCTGGGGAAGCAAATCGAACGCACTATATGTATGAAAGCAAATGGACTGCCGTACCTCCAGCCTCGAGACATTAAAAAGGAATAATAGGCCCATTGATTATGCAAAGTTGACGAATGCTACAGTAACTGGCACCTTGTGTAGTTAATAAGTACATTACCTTATAGCCAAATGCGTATTAGTTTGTCCAATATCACTGCTGGTTACTAAGCAATGTCTACTTGAAATCCGCAGTCCAAGAAATCAGTTGACTGACTTGTTTACAGTTTTGAACCGCATACGGCGAAACGGGTGTGATACAAATTTATAGTGCACCGGACATTTTCGCACGCATGCTCGGCCATACGCAATGCTAGCGATAGTACAGTACCGTAACTGTATATATGTAACAGTAGCTCTGATTGTAATGAACGTGGAATCCACGTACGAATCACGGACGCTCGTGATAATGAAGTAGGCTGTGTTGGGGACCAACACTGTGGGGGGATCGTGGACTAACCACGGCCACAGACTAAACATGGAAAGCAGACGGCACTACACGTATTTACGTATATTGGTCAAACGAATCGACCTGTCTGAAATTGAAGACATGTGGGTACCAGTTCATTAGCGCCCACAGTTATTTACTTGTGCCTCAATACCGAGAATACACCCCGAGATACATTCTACTAGCTCATTAGTCGTTATAAGCATCCCGGGACAAACAATTCTCTGCTCAACACCCGTAGCAACATGTGACGTCACCTAACCGAATTCGAGGCTATTTTGCTTGACAACCAATTTAGCGTTGGCGCCAGATTACCAGATTTGCGGATTTCAATTAGACATATTCTTAGCAGTGATATTGGACAAACTAATAGTAATACGCGTGTTGTAACCAAACTTGGAATCTGCCCAATCTCGAGATTGTGCAACGATTGTGCTGCCCAAACTGCGGATTCCCTAGTTTGGCTGACCAATCTCAAGATTGTGCAAACTGAAAACAGTCGGTGATTCAACAACCGCTCATAGCGAGTTTGTGGTGTGGGTGGTGCAAACTAGGAAGGATTCCTCATTCTCATATTTATCAATTATTTTATTATAATCAGTTTATTATTTATAGCAAAGTGCCAACTCATTTGCGAGTGAAGAAGCTGTTATACGACCTTATAAAGTCTATGATATAACATTTGATCTAATGTACATAATCAGAATGTTTGTGGCAAGTCTGTTTTAGTGTTTACCTTGTTTGCCCAATTCGAAGATGTTGCCCAAACTAGTGAATGCGGCTGTAATTCAAGTTTGTGCAAACTATTCAAGTTATGGGCACACCATACGCGTTTGGCTTAACTTCAAAGGGACAGTAGCCTCTAGGATATTTACTGCTATACAACATGTACTTACTGTATAACAAAATCTCTCTATACCACACGATTATGTTAACCATGATACCATATATTGTAACTGTCTATATTTAATTAACATCAAACTGCGAAATTTGAACGACGCCCTGACACCCGCGACCGTGCTGCCACCGAAAAATCTCCGCTTCG
>NW_014578243.1:52094-62430 GCF_000485595.1 Priapulus caudatus
GTGCGCTTTGAGTGGCGCCACCGTCGTTGTAATCAAACTGTAGTCGTTAGTTTTAAAACATTTTTTTTAAATATTTCTAATGGTGAATGAACCATGAAACTTTTTACGTAGCGTAATTATAACCTAAATTAGCTGAAAATAACCCTAGAACCTATGAGTAAACTCTCCCTTTAAGCAAGGTAATGGGTTCAAGGATAGAGATGATGTCCAGTACGGTGATTGGATACCGGTAGTCTGCCGCGAAATGCGTGAGACTTGGTAGGTATAAATTTCTTAGAATAATAACCTTTTAATATTTCCGGTATACAGTTATACTGTACTGGTGTAGGTACTGTCATTCCCAGACCACGACATTGAGCAACTACCCAATCGCTCAGTTCGAGATCAGCGAATGTTAATCGCAATTGTGCGTCTTCAATCTCCGACATGCTGACCACAATAATAATGTGTTGCACTGGGGAGAGGCATATTTTACCCAGCGCTCATTAAGAAATAGCCCACGTTGATACCCAAACTCCACGACAGATGGCGCTCTCGCTCATAGGCTATATCTAGACTGGTTCCCGGTTAGGGTTAGGGTTAGGGTTAGGGTTAGGGTTAGGGAGTAATCGAGTAATCGAGGTGGGAGCGAGTACCAGTCTAAGGCTATATCCTGAGTGTGGGAAGGGGGCGCTGCATGCAGTTTGGTTGATACCATACCACAAAATGTTAAAGGTGTTTGTAGTACTTACTTTACAGTACGAAAATTAATATATAATAATAATAATAATAATAATAATATAATAATAATTAGCTATCTTTACAGAACTGATATTAATATATGATTTTTGATAATTTTGTTCCCTACAGCGATCCTGGTGGAGCAGTTTTTAGCCAATCAGCAGGCTTTAACAACGAAACTTTCCAAGATGGTGCTAGAGAGTACTGTTATTTGGTAATTGTGCTTAACAAATGCTTTCTAGAGTGAACAAAAGCCAAATTTGACGACTTTTCGAATATAGGATTTGTTTAAATTAAGGACTTTAACTTTTATGTAATTATGCGCGTTTATATGTGATTTTATTGGTGTAACTACTTCTACTAAAATCCCGTTGACTCACGATCTTCCTTCCATATATCCATCTCTAACAAGAGAAGAGTGACAACGCAAATATAGTTATATACTCTACAGCGGAATAATACAGTTATTTTCTTCCACAGCGTTGACAACAGCGAGTTTATGAGGAATGGAGACTACCTGCCTACTCGACTACAGGCACAGCAAGATGCAGTCAATCTTATTTGTCGATCAAAGACACGTTCAAATCCAGAAAATAGTGTTGGTCTCATGACCCTTGCAAAGTAAGTGCAATTGTTGAATTTCAGGTAAACTTAAATGGATGTGGGCATTTTATCTACAACCTACACGTAAACATTGGATCTGTGAAGTAGTGATGTTGATGTAAACCTACACGCCCGATAGGCGATAGCAATCAACCAAATGAAAATGTAGCATCACACAGCAAATAAGTATATTATTGTGTTGTATACTATAATATAATATATATATATATATAATTTGTGTTACTATTCTGTGAGAGTGTTTGCAACTGCGTATTATTGTTCCATTGTAGTGTTAGAGTGTTGGTGACCCTGACATCAGATGCAGGCAATGTAATGGCAAAGCTGCATCAGATTCAACCTAGTGGATTCATCAATATCATAACGGGCATTCGTATAGCACATGTAAGTAGAGGCTTATAAAAGAGAGCAGCAGAGAAAAAGAGGGAGAGAGGGATAATATATATGGTAAAGTGGGAAGAACATCTTCACACACAATTAAAATTGTTTTCTGACATGCCTGTTTTTATTGCAGCTTGCACTGAAGCATCGTCAGGGAAAAAACCATAGGATGAGAATTATTGTGTTTGTTGGCAGTCCTATAGAATCCGATGAGAAAGAGGTATGTTCCAAAGCATGCTATATGTTATGTTATGTTCTCGTAATTGTCGGTGTCCACTACACTGGATATAATGACTAGGTAGTAAGTGCCTTCAGGGATAAACCCAATAAACAAACAGGTGCATAATGATGATGTGAGTGCAATGCAACTGGTGTTCTCTTAAAGTGGGTTCGCGTGCATGTGGGAGTGAAGCCTTGACTTGAAAATGTCAACGTCCGTTGCTTCCACAACACCCACGGGTAGGTTGTTCCAGATTGGAATCATCCGGGGGAAAAAAGAGAATTTGAATGCGTTGTTGTTGCAGTGCAGGTGCCGAAATTTGTGGGGGTTTTTCGATCTGGTACCTGACATCCCCGGGATCAGATATCTATTCGCCGGTATTGCTATGAGGTGGTTTACAACCTTATACATCACTACACTTGAGTTAAAGCATCTACGATACATAAATTGTTGCCACCCGAGTTGGTTCTTAAGAGCTGACGTACTGCTATATAGCCCATAGGTGTTTGTAACAAATCTTGCAGATCTGTTTTGTATAATTTCTAGCTTATATATGTAGTATCAGTGAAAAAAAATACACGGGGGCTCGGGGCGATTTAGCCTCCGAAATGCCAAAAAGAGCCCTGGAAATGCCAAAAAGAGCCTCCAGAAATTTGCATAGAGTTCAATGCAAACCAAATTTTAGAGTGCTATTTTCATGCACGCAAGCTTGAAAAGTAGCCCCCGAAAAACAAATTTTAATTTTTCCCTGTGTAGTATTATACATTAAGTACTGCATAGAGCCAGTATACATTAATTAAGTAATAGCCCCCTAATTGCTGCGTCTGTTGCTCTATTACTTTTCTTAGTATTTTTTCAACTTCTTCATGTTTTCCGTAACCTATAGTAATAGTTTACTGTTATTCCTTGCAGCTGGTCAAGTTAGCAAAGAGGCTTAAGAAAGAGAAAGTGAACATTGATATTGTAAACTTTGGCGAAGAGGGAGAGAATACAGAAAAACTCATGAACATTGTCAACACCGTCAATGGAAAGGATGGGAACAGGTATGTAAATGCTTTATAAACTCAAAATAACTAAATACAAAAAATTTAGATAAGATTAATTATGTTGTACAGTTAAATTTGTATAGAATCTTTACTGTTATATATGTGTGCATGCAGGCGTGTGTGTGTGTATATATATATATATATAAGTGTACGTTTGTGTTTCAGCTCGCACCTGGTGACGATTCCTCCCGGTTCTCAGTTCAGTGAGGCGTTGATTAGCTCGCCCGTCGTTCAGGGAGAGGACGGCGCCGGCGCGATAGGAATGGGAGCTAACGATTTTGAGTTTGGCGTCGACCCTGCTCAGGATCCAGAGCTGGCTCTGGTAAGGGTTTATCTACGCACACAGGCGGGGGTTGCTAGTGTGGGGCGAGTTTGCTAGCAGTGTGACAAGTGTGCGAGGTGGAGAATGTATCGTGGTTAACGAGGGGCAGGAATAACGTTAGGGCTTGTTGAGAATGCAAGAGAATGCGCTGTGTCTTATGCGTGATGTAGCGTGATGAATGTGAAATGGAGCGGCTTGCAGATGGTTTAATTATTATGGTTACTGTAGCTCCTAGACTTGCAAACGCTCGAGTTAACGACATTCAGAGATACGAACAAACCTGTTTGCATAACGAATTGCGTGTAGCAGGCTGCTGAGATCAATTGCCAAGTTCATCGTATTGACGAAATTGCAACTCGCAATTGAATTAATGAGCTTGTAAACCCGACATTTTGTTTTTGTATACCTTTTATGCACGGTCTCCGACTGTATTACTGCAAAGTTGTACGTACAGACTAATCCAGTTACGAACAAACATTTAGAACCGAACGTGTTCACGAGCAGCTATGACTGTAGTAGCATCATCGGCATAGCATCTGCTACAGAAGTGTGATGTTTTACGCGGCGTGTCACGCGTGTGTCGCAGGCTCTGCGTGTGTCCATGGAGGAGCAGAGGGCGCGCCAGGAGGCAGAGGCACGAAAAGTCACAGAGGAGTCTGCCAAGGAAGTCAAGGACGTGGTCATGGCCGATGACGGTAAGCGTCCGAGAATCCCGAACCTGGGGGCCATTGTCAGAAACATCGTAAAGTTAATGCTAATGTTAATGCTAAGATAACACTTACGACTAATGTTAATGCTACGAGAGGAGCGTTGACAGAAACACATCGCAGCTATTAGAAAACTTACGATAACAGGAACTTCATCACAAGGCTGCTGATTGGATGAGAATCGATCACAAAATTCAAATTAATACACATTTATTGTACATCACAGTAATTTATGAATATTATGATGGCTAACCACATATAAATGATGATCGTAAAACTGTTAATAATATTTCAGTCAGTATAAGTGAAATCTGACAAATGTTATCAGTCAGTTGTCAGTTTTGAGGCAGTGGGTGGTAAGATGTAATTCTCTACTCTATGTATCACCAGGGTCGGGGTCAGGCCAGGTCATTAGGTTGGAGGTCCATGTAAATGAAATACAGAGTCTGACTTAAACCCTCAGTATGTTAGAGCATACATACATCTATGTGTGTGAGTTCCAATGGTGTGTTTGGAACAGCAGTAGTGTGTTAACTACACGTGTTAACATTTGCCGTTTCAGCATCGAATGAGGAAGCCCTTCTTGCTCAGGCTCTTGCTATGTCCATGCAGCAAGATGAGGAGGCAGAGGATAACGATGCCGAGGAAGGGAGCGCTGGTAGCATGCCGGACTTTGCCACCATGACAGAGGAGGAACAGATTGCATATGCCATGCAGATGTCTCTACAGGCTGCCGCAGGTTTGTCGTTTCACGAGGAAGTGTGCTGTAGTGTCGGTTTGAAACATCCGTCGATTGTCTTGCTATTAAACTAATGCCGAGTGTGTTTAAAAATTAATTTATATTCAATTTGCTAGAATGAAAAATGTGCTTTGGCACATTAAGTAAATTTTTTTATGTAATTTAGTGCAACATTGCAAGTTTTTAACAACGAATTCCTTTATGCATGACAAATACAGTGAAGTGTTATAGTTTTAGTGTATAATTTCCTGGCATTCTTTTAATGTCATAATTGATTAAAACATTAAATATTTAAAATAACCTATATTATAGATACCATACTATCAGCATATGTAATTCCAATGTGCGACGTGCTTTTCTGCACTGTTTTCTAGATTACCATCTACCATATCTACATAATGTGGTTATACAGTACACAATCTATTATCTGAAATTCTGAAAACCGAAAAGCTCCGAAAACCGAAAGTTTTTTCGTGGAGGTCGTCTGCACACCAAAGCTCGCGTTTGCCGCCAAAACTCGACCCGACGAATATTAATGTGTTTGGCATTACTCATACATATTGTACTGTATAGGTACAGCACTTGGCCTCTTGAAAACTTGGGTTTTAGTACTGGCTAGTTGCAGGATATACGGTATGTATATCTGTACTGTACTACCATTCCGAAATCCGAAAAATTCCGAATTCCGAAACGTGTCTGGTCCCAACGGTTTCGGGCAATAGATTGTGTACACAGTATTCGCACCTACCATACACTATTTTTCACTGTTGCTTGTACTTGCAGCCGAGGCACCAAAGGGAGACACTAAGGAAGTTAAGGAGGAGCCGATGGAGACTGAATCAACTGAACCCAAGAAAGAGGTCGGTGCAAGTCTGTCAAAAGTTTTTGAAAAGAATAAATGGGAAATATTTAAAAAATCTTTAGCAGCTTGTGCATTAAAAACCTGCCTGTTGCAGAAAACCGTTTCATTTGTCCCTCAACTGTGAATGCACATTATTTACATAACTAATAGAGGATGTTTGACCATCTGAGCTAGTCTGATAGAGCTTAGATAGTTGCCTTGCTGTCCATCTTTCATTGATCTGCCTAACTATTCAGGCACAATCAGGAACTACTTCATTGCCAGTGTAAATATTCGGCATATAGGTGATCCAGTGTGGAACTTTTTTCACCGAGCATAGTCTATTCTCATCAAGTTTTCATCGCAAAGATCTTACTCTTCCCCTCAGAAATGCAAACAGTGACTGCTAATCTCATTGACTAGGGGGTTAGGGTTAGGGTTGCTAACGTAGAGTAACTAACGTTACGCTCCGAGCTGTCAATAAATCTCCGACGGTTTCACAGGAAGAAGATTAGTGCAGAACCTTTTTTCACGCATATCTTCTCATCGTGTCTTTACGCAAAGATCGGACTTTGGTTAACTAGTGATAACTAGATAACTAGCTAACCTAGAGTTTCTTGGTTAATTATATCTATATAAAGGTTAGCTCGTTAACTAGTGGGTAGGGTTAGGGTAATTAACGTTAGGTTCTGAGATCTCAATGATTTTGTCTCCGCAGGAGGAGGATTACTCTGACGTGATGAACGATCCGACGTTCCTGCAGAGCGTCTTGGAGAACCTTCCCGGCGTGGACCCGCAGAGCGAGGCGATCCGCTCAGCGATGGGTTCTCTCACCGGCCAGGAGGAGAAACCGAAACCCAAAGGCAAGGACCCGAAGGAGAAGAAGTGAGAAACGTGTGCGACCCCCCGCGCGTCGTATTTATGATTGGGGGATTTCGTTGTTGTCTGTTTTCGGACGCTTCCGAGACTAACTACATCTGGATATTGTAATCGGTGATGTAACATGTACACTGTGGACTTTGTGAGTACTTTCACTACTAACTGCTCTGTCTATATAACCATAGCTAATGCTTGCAAGGCCGAGTTTGTAACTTTGGACGAGAAATCAATAGTAACTTTCGTTTTGAATGTTGATATCTATTCACATACGCACACATGGAAGAAATTACTATTAATAAAAGATATTGAGAAAAATGAATTTGCCGCTTTGATTGTCATGCTGTCCTTGATAATTCTTGATAACAGGTTAATCTGAATAGAAAGGCCTGTTGCTTCTTACATCTTCACAGCAAAGAATAAATGGCAAACTTTTATATCAGTTTTATGAAACAATTTGCTATTTGCTAATTGTTCCATCCTTGTTTCCACTGAACATCATATACTTCAAATGCGAATAGGTCTCTCTATTGTTTACATTGTGTACTCTGTATGAAGTTGATAAATAATGTCTAGAGCGATCCTCAAAACTGCATTGATGTAGCATTAATTCATTTTTAATAACTCGGTAGCTACATTTTAATTTATTGCATTATTCACAGAAACACTCACGTCGCGAATATTCATAACAATTCATCGTCGATAAATCTGCTAACTAAACAACAAAGCCCACAGACTACTCGCCCATGTACACAAACGCAAACACTCGATCGCTTTCCTCGAAATTCCAAACGCGTCACCCAACACGATTCGATCGCAAAATCGCGCCGAGACGCTGCTACTAACACCGAGCTCCGACCGCCAGTGCTGCTAAAACCCAAAGCAGACACCGACGTCGCGAATGACGCGCGTGCATTCCGGGTGTTCCCGCCAGCCGACCGACCGTCCACGCGCGCACGAAGAACGCGGGAACGTTCCGGGTGTTCCTATCGTCCACGCGCGCACGAAGAACGAGGGAACGTTCCGGGTGTTCCTGTCGCCCACGAAGGATGCGGGAACGTTACAGGTGTTCCTGTCGCCCACGCGCGCACGAAGGACGCAGGAACGTTCCGGGTGTTCCTGTCGCCCACGCGCGCGCACGAAGGACGCGGGAACGTTCCGGGTGTTCTTGTTACCCCGGCCGTCGCTCGCCTACGCCTCCCTACAGCTTGCTGCGGATGTGTCTGAGCACGGCGTTGACCATGTTGCCGATGCCGTCGAACACCTCGTGCATCGGCGCCGCGCCGCACATGAACGCTGGCGTCGTGATCACGTGGTTGGCTTCGTCGATGTGCAACCCCGTCGCGTTCTTGTTGTGGTGCGTCGCCCCCATCGCCGTCGCCGCGGCAACCGGCCCCGCGTTCTCGTCGTCCTGGCCGAGCGTGATGGAGCAGGCGTCGTAGGTCTTCGCAGCGAGCACGGGCGAGATGCAGCACAGCCTGAAACACGTTAGTCACACACACACACGTGTCTAAGATGTCTATGATTTAATACAGTGTCGCATGCCGTGTGGGATGCATGCCACATGCCGCCGCGTTCAAGTTGCGACTGGTTTTTGTTATTGCCTCGAAATGATGCTGACTATTTGCATCGTGAAAAATGGTAGCGGTGCCACTGACAGGTTCTGCGATTGGTTTGCGTCGTTGTCTCAGATTATTTGTATCGTAAAACAATAGCGGTCCAAGTCCAACATAGACAGTTATTCATTAATTTCCAGGTTTGGGTGTTGTATTGACATCACCTTACATGTTGAAAATGTGCAAATATTCGTTCTGTGATGAGTTACACGTGTTTTTTGCTTCAAAATGCCAGCAGTTGAAATTTGAGAATGCGCGTACAGTTTGCATTTGTATTTCGTACCCTATTGGTTTTTTGGCATATCTGAAATCTTTCAGAACTTTCTCCACTTGCGGCTCCACCGACATATTGCTTCCTTCCGTGGCAAAGGTTGACCTGTTGCAGTAAATAGTCGTGCGTTATGACCTTGAACAGTGCCTGGAGGGGTGGTTAGAAGGGTTTCTCTCATAGCAGTGGGTTCTAATTCTCCATATCACCATGCGATTGTAAGTGAATGATTAAGGGTGTCTAACTTCTGTACAAACTTTGTATCAACAACTAAAATATTTGAAGGAGGGAGTGGCGAGGCATTACGCTAGCCACGGACTCAGGCGCAGCCACTAAATGTTTTTAAAAGAACCACTAATGTAGTTGTAACAGATCAAAACAAACAAGTACTGTACAATTGTATAAAACTGTACAGATTCACCTGTAAAAAGCTCACGATCACACGACCCGGTCGTATATATTTAGGTATTAAATAGTGGAAAATAATGTTATGTTTGATCTATTTACAATGTCTTTTTTGTATATAATCTGTATTTCTTGCCTCTACTCCTCAGTACTGTATCAAACTGAGAACATGTCTTGTCCATGAAAGCATTCAGGCCCGGGGCGAGCATTTACTCAGCATGCCCTTTAGAGTGAGCCAAATAGGTTATCACAACAAATTAGGGCAGCATATAAATATATTCTAAATGCGCACTGCAAAAATCACACACGTGAGCCATATTCCCATCCCCTGCTCGTAACACATATTGTTGTACAGTATATTGTAACAGTAGTTTGTTGGAAGTACATATATTGCACATGAATCTTGCACTTCCCTTGCCAACCCGCATTTAAAAATAGACTAAAGAACAATTGTTTGGCCATATGATACCAATTAGTGTCTGTGCTTACCCAGTGTCCAACTTCGTTCTGTTTTATTTATACATGTATGCAGACTGTTTTATTACCTTATATTACCATAGATAATTATGTTACGGTTTATGTTATATTAGGTTATGTTAATTATGTTATCATTATTATGTTACGTTAATTATGTTACGTTAATTATGTTATGATGATTGTTTACATAAATTACATAAAATGTACCAAAAAACAATGATTGACTTTATAATGCACACACACGCACGCACGCGCACACATTACACAGCGTGATTACATACAGATTCTTGGCTGCTCCGAATCCGCCGGGGAAGATGACTGCGTCATAGTCGTGAATGGAAAGCTCATCAAGTGGCTTCACATTACCTCTGCCGATTCTTGCAGATTCCTCCAATACGTTCCTGTAGGGAAGACACATAAACCCTTACCTCCTGCCATCTAACCACACACACGTTCCTGTAGGGAAGACACATAAACCCTTACCTCCTGCCATCTAACCACACACACGTTCCTGTAGGGAAGACACATAAACCCTTACCTCCTGCCATCTAACCACAGTTACCACACACATGTTCCTGTAGGGAACACACACAAGTAGTAAATACAGCTCAGGATTATAAAAGTCTAACATTACAGAAACACACTGCACAAAGGTATTTCCAGTTGAAATTCACTACTTTACGTCACTTCTAATTCAACCGGGTCACGAGACTCGTCGCATTTATTTTCGCGCGATCGTGGGTCATGTTTGCTGCGCTAGCATTACCGGACAGGGTGGAGAGTACCTGCGTTGTCCGTCTGCAGGGTTCCCCGTCAGGTGGTTGACGACGTGCATCTGATCAATGTCCGGAGCAAACAGCTGCATCTTTACTCCGCCTCTACTCAGATGAACCATCACACTGCAACATAAAGATAACGACAGCTGCTAATCGGATGCTATAATAATGACAGCAACCATAAGCTCCTACCAGACGAGCCGCCATTCCATTACACTTATCCCATTTCCATATCGCATTGACACCTATCCAATCAATCTTGCAGAGGGGTCGAAATAAGCGATGGTCTGATGGTCCGGGGCATCAAATAATCAGGAGGAC
>NW_014578243.1:62440-67639 GCF_000485595.1 Priapulus caudatus
CTAAATTTCAAACTAGATGGTCCTGTGGACCATCTCGTTTTTTCTCCTTATTTCTACCTCTGTTGCACGTGGGAAATAATTCGTATCGGTGCTTTCCCTATTCACTAGATACAGAATTTTATGGTAGCCTGTGTGTGGTCCATAGTATGTTTACAACTGTACTAAGAGAATACAGAGTACCGATCATCGATCATATAAACGTACCTAGCCGTTACCTAGCAAGGCACCTTGACGCTGTATGGAATATTTGCAAAACTGTAAATGCGGACAAAATATCTATCACTCTTTCGTGATTTTACAACAGATATAGCCTAATAGGGATATAATATAGATATAAAATAATATACCACGAACCAATGTACATTGATATGATGATCATATATGTGTATGCATAGGTTCAAGCTAGTAGACATTTATTTAATGCTCATGCTTTTTGCTAATACTATATCTAGCATAGACCTATATGTGTTAAGTCACATGGTACACAGAATTCTGTAAGTATCTCTGGTATTTAGGCTGAAAGGAGATGCAAGTTTGTTGCAACTATCAGTTTTATCAGTTAAATTGACTACGTCACGAATTTTCTATGGTAAAATTTGTAAAATGTTTGTTGCCATTTTTTTACATTAAAAGTAAGAACTAACGGGACTAAATGTATCGTCAAATTCTTACCTGATATGATTGTTTCTCAACTAGTTAAAAATCCAAAAAACCTGGACGATTTGATCTTGTGTTCCTGACATTAATTGCTTGCTATGGGCTATGTATGAGTCACGAGTGGATGTTCACATCAAACAATATAGTAAAATAAGAAGTATAATGCAGCAATTTAACCATAAAAAGTTAACAGAATTACTTATATTTTGTGGAAAAGCGGAAAAGTTTTTTTAATTTTTACTATTTACGGTGATGTAATCACTTTAAGTGAGCGATAATGTTGGGTATTTTTGGCGAGTGCAAAACAAATGAGTGTGGATATCATATGAAATGAAATTGGCTGCTTGCAATAACATATGCAATAGGAAAGTAGATCAGCATTTGTTGGTAAATACAGAGCGCACATTCACCATGATAACCAGCGACAAAGAGATTATATAACAAATATATGCGATAACGTTAGTAATATACTATTAAATTTTTTTATCATATTACTGGTCTCTGTGCACGTTTTAAAACGGGTTATTTTTTCGCGTTTCCTTGAGACCTCTTTTAAACCCAATTGCATTGCATTAAATGTCAGATAACGGAAAATACTGCCCGAGCACTACTAGAACGTTGCTCAGGGCAATAAACAACAAACTGGACGTCATAGTCAGGCTAGGCCAATACACCAGACATCCTGTGCGTGATCAGGACTAGGCGAAATCCAGCCCAGCAACAAGGTGACCCGGCTATGATATGTAAATGATGAAGATATGATGATGATGTCGTGCTTGCCACGCCATCCTTAAAAATTCTACTTTTGCTGTCCGCCCGATCCCATGATTTTTTAGTGGGTAGGTATGGTAGGTCCATTTTGTATTTGTGAGGCATAATAGTTTTTTTAAGTCTGTCCTCATGTTGGGCCACATGCAGCTTTCGTGTTCAGTTTAACTTATGAAAAAATGGAAAAAGAACAAAAAAAATGAAAAAAATTATGGAACCCCAAAATGTCAAAAAAAACTTTGGGCGCGGCAGATGTCGGTGGGTTCGGTCGGAGGACAGCAAACATATAATTTGTTAAGGATGGCCTCACCTACCACCATATATAGAGAAATGTTGACTTGCCAGCTACCATAGCCACAGTATATAAGCAGGACTGACTTGTTACCAAGGTCATATGAGTGCAGCTGGAGATTTGGTAAAAATGTGTGAGAAATGAGGATAAGCCTGTCTCGTTTCTCCATGTCAGATATATTTGCGATTATAGCTGGTACTGGTTTTTGTACACGGTGTACACACACGTGATGTCAGAACCATCAATTCTTTTTTTAAATAAATATTTTTGATGGCTTATATGTCGTACATACAGCCATAAGAACCATAAAATTAAGCCAGTCCTGATTTTGAACATTTTGATTTCTGCTATATAACCTTAAATAAAATCGATAAAAATTAGCCAGTGCTGCTCAAATGTTACTAGCTGCCGACTGAGAGGGGGGGGGGGTCAACGGGCTGCTATTTTTAATGCTGCAACCTTACATTGAAGCATATATTGAAACGTGTGGTAAACTTATGAGTAAATATACAGTTACAATTGAGGTACCACCGTCACTGTACCAATTATGATTTTGTTTTAGTGGCAAAAATCGAAGAAACGTGCCAGTTTAAAGGCAGATCGTAACAGAGGGTATAGATCTGTGGTTTCATTGCGAAACTATGCAGTGATGAGGAACATGCCATTTTAAAAGGTCAGAAAACAAGCTGACGAAGTCTGCGATGATCGCAGTGTGTATCGAAACGCGCGATAAGTGGTCCGCTGAGATTATGTCTTGTGATGGCACAGACGTGCATGGTGAGATAATTCCTAGTTCTCTGTCTCGTTCCACAGTTGCACACTGCTAAAGCGCACATTTGCCCGTCTTGCAGGCACGACTAGAGATGCAAATACACGTTTCTGAGGCAGGGTTTCTACAAGATTACTCACATAAGTTAAGTGTCATGAGAGGGAGAAACATTCACCATCCCAACAACTATGATCAACAACACCATGGGGGCATATATGACGAGATGAGATGATTCACGATGAGACCACGTGGATGTGAGCCCAGCAGCACAACTCTAACCTGTGTATTTAAAGATGCGGAAATGGTCGGTGAAACATGAGACGAACTTACCAAAGGTCGAAAATAGTTGTTCACTACTTTTTCATGGTGTTTGGGGATTTTATGGTGATTACATATTAATTATGCATGCATGCATAACTGACACATTATGACTAACAACTTACGCAGATGCCTCATGAACCTCTGTTCCATCATAAACACCACATCCCGAAAGAACCTACAAGTACAAGAAGAACAAATCAAAGCGATGCATGTTGACATGTCCGTCTATAGCCACATCACGGGCCCCCCACTCCGAGGTCAGAGGGACCGCATGCGCGTTCCCAAAATCTCCGGTAAAGGGGTATTTTTTGCGCGACAAAATCCGGCCCCAGAATTGTAAAAAAGGGGGTGTATTTGACTTTTCACCCGGAGATTTCTTTAAAAAGGGGGTGTTTTTTCTCTCTCTCTCTTTCATCTTGAATATCATAGAAAACTCAAATCCCGGGATCAAATTCCTGAAATTCCTGCTAGTTTTGGAAGCTCATTCAGGATTATTTCGGATTTAGGGGGGTCTCCAAGGCAGGAAAACCCCGCAAAAAGCCCGCGAAAGGGGGGTTCAGAAATTTTGGCAGTCCTGAGATAGGGGGGTGCTTTCAAAGGGAGGGAACGAGGATATGCGTACCCTAAATAACACTGAGAGGGGGGCCCGGGAGCCACACCAGGCGATTAGTACAGTACCAGACAAGACAATACAAGACAAAACACATTTTAATACATAATAGTTAATACCCGTTAGTACTAAGGGCCCCAAAATGACATAGGTCTCAATGGGCCCCATGTTCTCTATCCTTGAACCGTACTAAGTACCAATTAAGCTTTGCAAGTAAAGCTGAGAGGGTCTATGTCCCCCGGGGTACTGCCGGAAGGTACCCTGGGTACGGTCCGGTATACCGGAACGTACCCTGGTACTATCTAATATGCCGGACGGAACCTCGCCTACTCCACTAACGAGTCTAGGGAGTCGCCTACGCCTACTCCCTAACCCTAACACTAACCCTATCCCTAATCCTAACCCTATCAGTATCCCTAATCCTAACCATATCGAATAGTTACCAGGGTATACGTTCCGGCAGTACCCTGGGGGACATAGATGATAGACCTTATGAGCGCAAGTAAAACCAATTACTAGAGATGCAGAGGCCAGAGCCACTTTCTGTGACGTGAAATATATTCCCCACGGACTGGCCAGTACACACAGATGTAGAAGTAAGCAACCGCATGTCTACCTATAGCCATATTAAAGATAATCGAAACATGTCGTGACGACGAACAGCTGATTTCAGTGCGACCCTGCGAGAGTCAAGGAAACCGCGCGTGCGCTCCCTCACCTACTGCACCGCGGTATCAAACAAATTCATACATGATCGCAAAAACAGAAACGTACCACTGCGACACTGTTCTCTTTCCGACGGGCATAACTTCGGCATGTTATCGACTTCAGTGTGGCTGAAGAAGGGCGACTAAAAAGTTTACTTGTTAGCATTTTCAAAGCCGGTCAGTAGGCGCTCAAACAAACAAAACTATCCACAACCTGCAACACGCGCGCCTCAAACGAAAGCGCTGACTCGTAGCGTCACTAGCGTGTGGAACTGTAGCACTGCTGAACTGTAGCGTGTGGAACTGTCGACCGGTCTAACGCAGTCTTAGACTGGTACCCGGTCGCACCTATTGGTTTAAGGTTAGGGTTAATCGAGTAACCGAGTAATCGAGGTGGGAGCGAGTACCAGTCTAGCGCAGTCTAACCAGTAAAAACAACATTGATAGTGACATACTCATTTGATACGAAATTTAAATAGACATATAAATTTATAAAATATAATTGTATTGTTAATATTATAACCTACTAGTACTAAGAATCATATTTTACCCTTTGTTTTCACTTGTTTTTCTTTTTTTACCAGTTTTCCGTTGTACCTGGTTTAAAACAAGAGAACATTGGTAATAAATGGAAGAAGGTTTAAGTACAAATACATATTTATTGTAGAGAATCTTTTTTTGTATATATCTATGGGATGCGGCTTCACCAGGAAATAAGTAAATATGTGAGTGTGTCACTTTCAGGAGCTTAAATAAAATCTACCTGCTTTAGATAATATACAAAGATAATGTTCATACGCGAAGTTGAATATTGACTTCTGTAACGTCTATTTCCAACAACAACTGTCAACAACACTAAACAGTGCCAGTGCCAGTGGTGTGTAGGCCCTACTTGTTTGTACGAACATCACCAGTATTTGTATTACACTGCAAAAGCTGATCAGCACGAGGACCGGTTACGGTTTAGGCCCAGTAAGTTATGGTTCTGTTTGGTTCTAGCGCTATTTGACTCCACATTATATTATTATTAGTTCATCTGACATAGTAACAGTCAGATGCAGCTTGTACTGTAACT
>NW_014578243.1:67649-69201 GCF_000485595.1 Priapulus caudatus
GCTACACCCGCTGGACGGTTGCCTAGCTGGCAGAGCAACGCAAACGTGTCAACAACATCGGAGAATTTGAACAACAGTGGAGGTATTTTCAAATACCTTTTATAAGACAACGCGCAGTGAAATGGGAGGAACTAGAGTTTATTTTGTCATAAGGTAGTGTGATCATTCATGCCACGAAGTATTTGCTAGTCTAGTACTGTAGAAATTAGTGTTTGGATGTGCATTGTGAGCCTTTAAATCATATTATTTTGTAAAGAAGTCAGACTATAGCACCTTGAAGGCTGAATCAGTTAATGCTCGCGTGGGTAGGCAAAAACACAGGGCAGCCCATGGCTGGCACTCTTCTAATCATAATTGTTGCCTGCCAACTTGCAATGCACATGTGTTAACTCACAGCTGAGCGAAATTATTGTCTGCATGAATATACTTGGATATTAGCCTGTAGGATTTCAGCAACTCCCCAGGGAGCTAGTTAGGGTATCTCAAGAAGGGCGATGCCATCTTTAATTATTGATTACACTTGCACGCGCCATCTCGCAGCAACTATAGGTCTAGTTTAAATTATATTTTATTCTCATGTAACTTTGTTAAAGCATGTATTGCGAGAATTTTTCAGTGTTTTCCCCATTTTCATGATACCTACCGTTATTGCTTGAGTAAACAGCAATTTTCTAAAGTAACGATAACATGTCTTAGAACCTTCGTATTCACCAAATCCAATGAAATTTTGCGTTCTGTTTTTGTTTACCGTTGCCATCTCTCGTATTTTCTCGCGGTAGCGCGAGACATCTATCACGTTGTAGTAATGCAATAGTACCGTCGCACCGTAGAAATCAGGTCAGAGTGTAAACACACACGTTCATACTAGCGTAACAGCAGTGTAGTACTAATACCACGTAAAGTCTGTTAGTAATATTAGAGAAGCTTGTGGATTGCCAGTCAGATAGTAACACGGGAATGACAATGACAGAAAGTGCTCTGAATTATTGACATAAAAACTCAATAATATTTACCAAACAGAATTGCACACGCTTTTATTTTAATTATGTGCACTTGTTCAAAGACGCCATTTGTGATTTTGAGAGTCGGGACACGCAAAAATTTATTGCTGGTATCATGTTACGATGTATGATGTGGGCAAATCAATTTTTCTATGCTATAACTGCATAAAATCTTGGTGTTTTGAATGTTGGTGTAATCACTCAATGATATTTTTGCTGTCAGGTGAGACTATATTCAGCTATATTTAGTTTTTCTGAGCAAAATTCTCGCAATACACGCTTTAAACGAATAAATAATAACTAGTACCATATAATATATATTTACTTTTTATCTTGAATTTTAACATATATCATGTAGCCAGGGCCCTAGCTAGGATTTTTTCTCCTGTAGCCAAACAAATAGCCAGAATCAATTGTCATTAGCCAATTTGGATTCCTGTTAGCCACATCTGTAGCCTAACATTTTCTGAACACAAAAAGGCGATAAATAATTTTTCTTTTCTTTATTTTTTCACAAACTTTTATATAACCTAAATTGCTGCCTCGCACTA
>NW_014578243.1:69878-72070 GCF_000485595.1 Priapulus caudatus
ATACATTTTATTTTGTACAAATAATACAAAAATATACTACTTGCTGGTGCTCGAAATTCGTGACGTAGACAGTTTAAATTAGATTTTATTCTCATGTAACTTTGTTAAACGAATAGATAATAACTAGTACCCTATAATATATAATATTTACTTTTCATCTTGAATCTTAACATATATCATGTAGCTATGGCCGTGCGTATCCATTTACCAGTTATGCGAACATAAGCTGTTACCATAGAAATATTAGAGACACTATATATATATATTATTATTTCTATGGCTGTTACACTCAGGGGCATAGGAACGAAGTATTATAGAGGGAGCAGTAAAAAGCATCGTCGCTAGTTTTTTTTTTAAATTTCTATAATTAAGAGAGAGAGAGAAAGTCTAAGATAAAGAAAGAGAGATTGAGACGGGGACAGGAAAACGGTGATACGGTGTGTATGCGAGCGGGAAACGGGGTACAATTAGGTCGTGCGAGATGGTGTGCAAGGGGATGGGAGGTGGGAGGCAGGGGGAGGGAGGTTGAAGGCAGGGGGAGGGAGATGGGAGGTAAGGGGGGTGGAAGTGAGAGACAAGGGGAGTGAAGTGGGAGGCAGGGGGAGGGAGGTGAGAGGCAGGAGGGAGGGAGGTGGGAGAGAAGCACCCCCCGCCCCTCTAATTAAACTTGGGAAATCCATGCTCATATGTTGAAATCTATGAGCTATCAATGTCATTCAACGTCAATTCAACGTCAATGTCATTCATTAACTTGTATTTCAATTATTATTATTGTTCTTGTTATTAGAATATAGAGATTAGGTGGGTGCGAAAGTGTAACTGATATATTTGTTCGAATTGGCTACGAAAATCAAACAAGAATAAAGAAGACTTAAATGTATAAGACGGTTTGCTATGCACAAATGAATTTATCAGCAGAACACCAGACATCAGATGAGCCCTGTCGCTCTGCGGCACTTGTTATGATATATCAGCTGTGAGTAAAATGGTAAAAACAATTAAATCTATAAACTACTTATCATGTTTTTACTCTTGAATATTGCAGAGTGGTATCTGACTCCTGCCTCAAATCACCTGAATACTGGTTGTAAACTTGCACAATATTATCATGTTTGATACTACAGAGGAACAGTTTGACCAGGTTTGTATTCATGCTGTATGTAATTATACTAGGCTATTTCAGTATTTGTATCAGTTGCTTTTGCTAATTGGCTAAGTTGTGTCAGTATGTGTGTGTACATACTGTTCTTTTAGGACTTATGACTAACTTGATTATAAAGTCGAAACTGTGTATTTGTATGTATGTTAGCAGAGATGAATATCAGCTCAGTGTACTAAATAATGTAATGCTATCACTCCATTTTCTTATCTAGTTCATCAACATGGTTGCCCCACTGGTTAAGAATGTCCGAATGATTGAGTACATGAGGAAAATTCACCGGAAGACATCCCCTGCTTTTCTGGAGTCAGTACAATTTCACAAACTTTTGGAATCGCAACGAAAACACGTGGAAACGGACAGTGCCAATATCTTTGTTCACCTACGCGAGTTCTGCACCGAGTTGAAGGCATATCGGGTAGAAGCCAAAAAGCGGAAGTTGGATAGCGACGACGAGAGAACGGGGACTGACACCAATGGCGTCGCCTCGTCGCAGAATGACGACGAACCTGTCTCAAAGTCGTTCAAGGTGAACGATGCATACGATCTCCCCCAGGTAAATGCATCCGTGGAAAACACTGCTAACGGCTCAAGTCCAAACGTTGCAAGGGATTCACTTTGCGATAGGATAGAGTCGACGAGTGTGGAAGGAAACCATGAAGACGTTGCATCGTCATCAACTTGTAATCAGGCGGACTATGTTGAAGTGTTGCATAGCGTTGCTGGACCGTCATATGCTGCCATCCGTGTGGAGGCTGCCACTGCGACGACGGGAAAATCCGAAAAGAAAAAGGTGTCTGATCGTCAGGTCCGGAAGTTCGAAAAGTTATTGAAGGTGAGTGTAAAGTAGATTTATTTAGGGAAATCCACGTGCCGATGTGCCTCCGATTAAGCCAAAACAAAATATATGTGTGGTTACCGTTACATGCCGGAAAAAAATAGGGTAGGTAGGGAAAACATTTTATTTTCTTGAATATTTATTTAGGCGAAGCGCAGTGTCCGAAGGATGTGGCGTTGATGCCTTTTGAAGCAG
>NW_014578243.1:72933-76215 GCF_000485595.1 Priapulus caudatus
GAGGGAGCTTCACAGCTCACACAGCACCAGTCAGAAGCGTTTGAATTTATTTGAGCCCAGTTGCAACGCACCATAACTGAGAATATATTAACCAATTGTGAACAAGAGTGGTGATGACCAAGGAGGTTTGTAACACTTGTATTCACGTGAAAGACATGGAGTAATAGAATTTACATTGCAAACGGGGCTTTAATACAACAATTGGAAGTCTGAAGCAGCAGTTAACCGATCGATTGTTCTGTGGACAGGTGTGGAACATGTTGTGCGAGCTGAAGGGAAGAACGTCAGAAACGGGACGATACATGGAAAAGCGATTTCGCTATGAAGGTATGTTCGAGTGTAACCCTCATGCTCATGTGTTCTTTACACAGACGTAGATGTTTAGATGTTATATTATACCAGCCTTCTAGTGTTCAGCAACAGGCAAGGACTACGTTGATCACTTGTCCCCCATTTGCTGTCTCCTGGTGTTCGTGTGTTCATGAGATACTGATTTCTTCAGGCAGCCGCTATCATGAGGTCAATCGATCCGTCGAGCGCTTCATCAATAAGAAGAAGATATTTCCTGATTTCCATGACATCTGCAGGGTAGTGGACAAGGTGAGGATAGCTCCTTTAAATTGACTACGTCACGAATTTTCTATGGTAAAATTTGTAAAAAAAAATGGTGCAATTTTTTTTACATTAAAAGTAAGAACTAACCTTACTAACTATATCCTCAAACTCTCACCTGATAAAAATGTTTTTACGTTGGTTCAATTTGCAAAAATCTAGACGATTTGGTAATTTCTGTTGTCTAACACTATTCCCTCAGTACTGTTCAGATACTGGCGTCTCTCGGGTTTTCACCGGCAAATTAGGGCATATAAAGAAAGTATGTAAGCATGAAAAGTAAACAGAAACACTAATTGTATTTTCATACATTTTATTTTGTACAAATAACACACAAATATACTACTTGATGGTGCTAGAAATTCATGACGTAATCACTTTAATGCCGTGCGTTTCCATTTGCAACAATCAGAGCTGTACACGTTCTGCAGATGTTTGCAAGCGAATGTCGAATTTTCTTACCTGTTTATAATTATAGCCACGGGCTAAAATAATTACATTTGCGTGCGTGTGTTAGTAGATATTTGTGTGTGGGTGCGTCCGTGTGCGTGTAAGTGTGCGTGTAAGTGCGTGTGTTTGGGCGTCCGTGTGGGCGTCCGTGTAGGTTAGATTTGATGAGATTAGATATGTATGCGTGAGTGTGTGCGTGCGTGCGTGCGTGCCAGGCCTCGAATTAAGCGACGAGAGGGGCAAGGCAATTTTTTGGGGGCCAATGTGGAAGATTGCTTGAAATTTTCCTCTAAATGGAATGGGCCCGAGGCAATTTTAAAAAGGCATGCAAGGCCAACTCTCACCAATTTGAGAAGGGCACCATGGCCATTGTATGGGAAACTTTGTGTCATCGTATGAATTCTACTAAATTTCTCAATTTACTGGCACTCTGGGCAAGCTACCCACGTACAGATCACTGGCCATCTTGCGCGAGCGTCGTTTCCCGCGCTTAAAATCGAGCGCTGGGCCGAGTCCAGCGCTGCAGCATTTAAATTGTTTCTACACGCGGCATCACAGGGTGCCATATTTATCGATCGTGCGCGGGTTCGGCTAGCAATACCACGTTATTGTTTTTGCTGCTGGTAGACTCGGTTATCCGGCCTCACGCCTTGCTTAGGAGAATGTACACGCTCCCCTGCACAAACAGTGCGGGTCCGCGAACACCAGTCTAGCCGAGTGCACGCGCACCGACGGCATATTACAGAAAGGCAAGGCAGGTCACTGCCGTCGGTCGGGTTGCGATTTTCACGGCAGTACGGCGATTGATAGGGCACGCCTGGCAATTGCCGTCGGCTGCGCCGCATAGGTGTTAATTCGAGCCCTGGTGCGTGCGTACATGCGGTGACAACGTGTGTGTGTGTGTGTCCTAAGCAGAGTGCCGTCGCGCGTATCGTACATGCGTGCGTTCGGTATGCATTCGCGTCGCGTGCGTGCACTGGCCATGTAGGAGTTAGAGTAGATGGATTAATAATGAACGAGTGATGAGTGTCGGTGTAGTCAGTGCGGTAAATAGAATAGTGCTATAGTGACACGTAACTTCGTCACCGCAGGTACACGGCAAGGCTAACCTGTGCCGTTCACGCGTCCGGCGTGACGAGTCTCGGCGCGCAGGTGCTTCCGTGATGTCGGAGAGCAGCTGCAGTGCGAGAGACGCCGCGATTTCGCCGCCGACTTCGGCTGCACCTGACCGGACGTGTTGCCGCGGCGACCGGCGGGGGAGGAGGGGGCGGGCGGCGATGGAATCCGGCGGAGGAAAGCGAGGAGCTGAGACAGCGACTGACGAGAACGCACATGGCGGTCACGAGAGCGGCTCGGCGCAGGCATGGTTCACTGTGTGCGTCGGATTCGATGTGCGCGGGGGGGGTGGGGCGCGTGTTTTGCCTGCATTGGTTTTGATGTGGCGGCGGGGTTAAGGGGGGGGGGGCGTTCACTTGTCGTTGTGTGACGCGCTGGGGGGAATGTTTGTCGTCAGTTGGTTTGAGGGTGGAAGGGCGGGTGTTGTTCACTTGTTTCATTTGACAGAAGCGACTTGGCAGGCCATGTTTATTGTTACTGAACAAATGGTGAACAACTATACGGGCACGACTCGCGTGTTAATTTGCTTGGACAGGAGCGAACGCTGCCCGTTCCACGAATGAGCGATTGACTTAATTTTCAAGTAACATTTATGTCATATAAATTCACGGTGGCGTTGACCATGCATCTTTTTCTCCGCTTTCCTCATGCCGTCCGACTGGATCGGTTAGTTTTTTCTGCCCCGGTTCAGGGTGTTGGATAAGTATGGAACAGAAGAGGTGAAATTGGGTCTGACAACGGTGAGGCAGGTGTCGATGCTCTGGGAGGTGGCATAGCAGCACAGCGAGATGCTGAAGGAGAGAGGAGGATGTCGTGGATGATTTGACGATGAGGAAGGTGTGCAAGGGAGATGTCCTTTCATTGGAAGGTCGTCGGGCAAACGCGTGTTTTAACGCCATGCGAGGTTTCCCGCTGGACGCGTAGAAACAAAAGAAGCGGCGTTGTTGGCTGACGTCAGTGAGGTGAGAGTAGAGGGGTGGTTTAGGAGTATGGGTCCTTGGGGGTTGCCATTATTTGATATCAAAGTTTCGCTGACTGGCAGCCAAAATGTAGGAGGCATCTGGGACAGATCTGATCTTTAGGGCTACGCGAAATCCCAAATAG
>NW_014578243.1:76225-85609 GCF_000485595.1 Priapulus caudatus
ATATTATTTTTTTTTGACTTTAAATAATAAAGAAAATTTACAATAACATGTTTAGGGTCACTGGGAATAAATAGGGTTGGTCGGGAAACCGTAACCACACCTATATTTTGTTTTGGCCTTAGACGTGACACCCTAAAATTTCAGAATCAACTTAAGGGCAGATGTGCATTTCCCTGAAGTAATTGATGGATTTATTTCGAGATTCGCAAGAAGTGGCAACTGTAATCAATACGAGTAAATTGAAATCGTGCATGTTTTTGAGAATATAGCTGTGATGAAGGTTCTAAGACATTTTATTGCTACTCTAGACAGTTTCTGTTACTCAAGCACTAACGGCAAGTGTCGTAAAAGTGGAGGAAACACGAGACTGGTTGGAAATTATGTTCGAAGTAAAGTCTTTATTATTTTATCCGTGTTGTGTCTGCTGTGCAGCTGCTGGATACAGAGATCAGGAGATTACAAGAGAAAGAGATGTCGCTGGAGGATATGGATAGTGATGCTTCCTATTACCTGAGAGAGGAACAGCTCAAGAAACGATTTGTGAAAGTTAGTGAAGTCCGCAAAGCATGCAAATCCGCTTCCACACGCAGCCTTTTAATTCCACCGATTCAAATTTCTATAAATATAACTCACTCAGTAAATACTGCTTTCCAAATATCTGTATGATCTGTATATCTGTGTATCTGTATGATAATAAGTTAGTATTTTTTTGGCTAAAGCTATAGCAGATATCAGCTATGCAGTGGTGTGGATAATACTAATAGCATTTCTTGCTCACAATATCTCATTTGTGTGCAATATTATTGTTTGTAGCTATTATTTGCTTCTAGAAGCTTCACACTCACACAGCACAGTCAGAAGCGTTTGAATTATTTGCCCAGTTGCAACACACCATAACTGAGAATATATTAACCAATTGTGAACAAGAGTGGTGATGACCAAGAGGTTTGTAACACTTGTATTCACGTGAAAGAACATGGATAAGTAGAATTTACATTGCAAACGGGGCTTAATACAACAATTGGAAGTCTGAAGCAGCAGTTACCGATCGATTTTCTGTGGACAGGTGTGAACATGTTGTGCGAGACTGAAGGGGAAGAACGTCAGAAAACGGGCGCCTACATGGAAAAGCGATTTTCGCTATGAAGTATGTTCGAGTGGTAACCCTGCATGCTCATAGTGTTCTTTACACAGACGTAGATGTTTAGATGTTAATTAATACCAGCCTTCTAGTGTTCAGCACCAGGCAAGGACTGACGTTGATCACTTGTCCCCCATTTGCTGTCTCCTGGTGTTCGTGTGTCCTGAGAATACTGAGTTTCTTCAGGCAGCCGCTATCATGAGGTCAATCGATCCGTCGAGGCGGCTTCATCAATAAGAAGCAAGATGATTTTCCTGATTTCCATGACATCTGCAGGGTAGTGGACAAGGTGAGGAATACGGCTCCTTTAAACTTGACTACGTCAGCGGAATTTTCTATGGTAAAAATTTTGTAAAAAAAAATGTGCAGATTTTTTTTATAACATTAAAAGTAAGAAACTAACCTTACCTAACTATGATCCTCAAACTCTCACCTGATGAAAAATGGTGTTTTTAACGTTGGCTTAAATTGCCAAAATCTAGACGGTATTTGGTATTTTGTTTTGTCTAACACTATTCGCCTCCAGTACCTGTTCAAGATACTGGCGTCCTCCTCGGGTTTTCACCGGCAAATTAGGGCCATAATAAAGACAAGATATGTAATGCATGAAAAAGGTAAAACAGAAACCTAATTGTATTTTTCTATTACCATTTTATTTGTACAAATATAACACATCAAATATACTACTTGATGGTGCTTAGAATTCAATGACGTACATTCGACTTTAATGCGTGCGTTTCAGATTTGCAAGCAATCAGAGCTGTCGACGTTCTGGGCAGATGTTTGCAAGCGAATGTCGAAATTTTCTTACCTGTTCTTATAATTATATGCCACGGCTAACAAGATTACATTTGGTGCGTGTGGTTAGTAGATATTTGTGTGTGTTGGTGCGTCCGCTTGTGCGTGTAAGTGTGCGGTGTAAGTGCGTGTGTTTGGCGTCCCGTGTAGGTTAGATTTGATTGAGATTAGTATGTATGCGTTAGTGTGTCGCGTGGCGTGCGTGCGTGCAATGGCACGCTCGAATTAACGACGTGAGGAGGGGGCAAGGCAATTTTTGCGGCCAATGGTGAGAAATTGCCTTGAATTTTCTCTAAAATTGGATGGGCACCGAGGCATTTTAAAAGGCATCAAGCAACTCTCACAATTTGAGAAGGCACCAAGGCCATTGTTATGGGAAAACTTTGTGTCATCGGTATGAATTCTAGCCTAAAATTTCTCTAAATTTACTGGCACTTGGGCAAGCTACACACGTCCAGATCACTGGCCATTCTTGCGCGAGCGTCGTTTCCCGCGCTTAAAATCGCACGCGAGGGCCCGAGTCCAGCGGTGCAGCATTTAAAATTCGTGTTTCTACCAACGGGCATACACAGGTGCACCTATTTATCGATCGTGGCAGCGGTTGTAGCAATACCACGTTATTGTTTTTTGGCTGCTGGTAGACTCGGTATCCCGCCTCACGCCTGCTAGAGAATCGTACACCGCTCCTGCGACAAACAGTGGCGGTCCGCGAACACCAGTCTAGGGCCAGAGGTCAGAGCACCGACGGCAATTACAGAAAAGGGCAAGGCAGGTCACTGCCGCGGTCGGGTTGGATTTTCAGGGCAGTCCCGCGATTGATAGGGCACGCTGGCAATTGCCGTCGGTGCCGCATCAACGGTCGTTAATTTCGAGCCCTGTGCGTCGCGTACATGCGTGACAACCGTGTGTGTGTGTGTGTCTAGCAGTCGCCGTCGCAGGCGATGCGTACATGCGTGCTGATTCGTAACATCGCGTCGCGTGCCGTCGCACTGCATGTAGGTTTAGAGTCAGATGAGATTACATAATGAGCGAGTGAGTGAGTACGTGGTGTAGTGTGGGTAAATATATATGTATAGATGAACGTAACTTCGTCACGCAGGTGAACGGCAAGGCTAACCTGTGCCTCAGCGCGTCCGGCGTGACGAGTCTCGCGCGCAGGTGTTCCGCTGATGTCGGAGAGCAGCTGGCAGTGCGATGCAGCGACCGCCGCGATTATCGCCGCCCGACAGTTGCCCGGCTGCCACCTGACGGACGTTGCCGCGGCGACGGCGGGGGAGGAGGGGGCGGCGGCGATGGATCCGGCGGAGGAAAGCGAGGAGCTGAGACAAGCACTGGACAGAAGCGCACGGGCGGTCAAACGAGAAGCGACTCGCGCAGGCATGTTCACTTGTTGTCGGTTTGATGTCGCACGAGGGTGGGGGTCGCTTGTTTGCCTGTCATTGGTTTTATGTGGCGGGGGTTAAGGGGGGGGGCGTTTACTTGTCGTTAGTTTGATGCGCTGGGGCGGATGTGTTTGCTCGTCATTTGGTTTGAGGGTGGAAGGCGGGTGTTGTTCACTTGTTCTTCATTTGACAAGAAGCGACTTGCGCAGGCATGTTTACTTGTTACTGAACAAATGAGAATCAACTTATACGGGCACGCTCGCTTGTTATTTGCTTGACAGGAAGCAACACCCCGTTCCACGAATGGCGATTCTTATTTTCAAATAACATTTATGTCAATACTCAAAAATTCACTGCGTTGACCATCTTTTTTTCGCTTTCTCATGCCGTCCGACTGATCGGTTAGTTTTTTCTGCCCTGTTCACAGGTGTTGGATAAGTATGAACAGAAAGAGGTGGAATTGGGTCTGCAACCCGAGGAGGTGTCGATATCTGGGGAGGTGGATAGCAGCAGCGACGATGCTGAGGAGAAGGAGGATGTCGTGGATGATGACGATGAAGGTGTGCAAGGGAGATGTCCTTCTTGAAGGTCGATCGGGGCACCGTGTTTACGCCCATCGAGGTTTCCCGCTGACGCGTAGAAAACAAAAGAACGGGTTGTTGCTGACGTCAGTGGGGAGAGTAGAGGGGTGGTTAGAGAGTATGGTTCCTTGGGGTTGCCATTATTTGATATTCAAAGTTTCGCTGACTGCAGCCAAAATGCTAGTAGGCATTGGGAGCAGATCTGATCTTTAGCTACCAAATCCAAATAGAGATTATGTTCTCAATATGAAGTTGCAAGTTGCGGAAAACATAGATCTGTGTAGAGAGAGTGTGTCGCTAATCGATACCGGTAGAATTTCCACCGGATTTGCGAAGAAATCAAAAATACTTTGTTGAAATTAGCCGAAAAGTTTTGTGCTGCTGTAGTATTAGCACAATTTATGGCCAGTCATGAATGCAGCAAATCTCGGCCCGACTAGGGAGTAGTTACGTTATTATGTCTGATATGATGGTTTTCATCATGCGTTCATAAGTTAAGACTTGAATTGATGCATCTTACATGTAAATTTTTCCAGTACTACAGTAATAAACACTGCTGTGTAAAATTTCCATCACATATATATTCTTTTATGTGATTTGACTGGCTCATAAAAGACCAAAATATGCCGAAAAGATACCGAAATTCTCAGCTATTGTTTACCAGATTGCACGTCATGCATTTTCCACGGGCAAGCTTGAGCCCGCGCATTGGTATCGTCTGTATTTCTCACCCAAGTGACAAGGTTTCGTTATCATAATTTATTTTGTTTCTTAACTGCTATAAATATAATGATGTGCAATAACTATGATGAGCTGGCATCAGAAAGTACAGGCCATTGAATGGTGTTCTCATTAACACACCACTAACATTGTCAGGTGACCAAAACCAGTAGCTAGGAAATTTCGTAAAGTATATCGGACTTTCAGATGTAGCTCTATGGTAAACCCTGACCACACTTTGCAGAAAGAGAGAGACGCGGTGAAAAGTGTTTATTGTTGCTGTACTGTGATTTTTACACAGGGTGCGCCCAGTGGCGTAGCCAGGATTTTTTAACAGGGGGGGCTAAAAACAGCGGACTGCGCAAAATATTGGATGACTTAATATTTTAATGGTCCCTCTGCCTGCCTCTCCACACCCTATGCTCCCCCACCTCGCAGCTCTGCAATCTTTGTTTTTGGCGCCATGCAAAAAGGCGACATTTTTGTTCGTTGTTCTCTGCTCTCAAGTTATGTAACTGTTCAGTGGCTGATCCAGGATTCCGAGGAGGGGGGGTGAAAAACAGGGGGGGGTATGGGGGTCCTCCCCCAGAAAATTTTGAAAATGTAGATCGCAGGAGATGGTATTTGAGGCACTTTTGAGTACATGTACAGCCTTCATTCTTATTACGACAATTATCTCTTTAGTAGTACAATTCTTATTTTTATTTTTTTTACTTTCGGATCAACTATGGCTATGGCAATCGGCTATGGCCCCCTTTGCCCCCCCCCTAACTATGTCACTGGGTGCACCTATTCAATGGTTATTGTTTGGAAGAGCTTTGTATCTAAATGGAACATGTCATCTGATATCTGTGTGTGTGTGTGCGTGCGTGTGTGTGTTGTAGTTGTTACTAGTGTCACAGCATGTGCCACATTAGATTTAGGTTGTTCTACGTGTGGTGTGTATTGTGCGTGTGCGAGACCAGACTGAATGAATTGATACAGGGATTTTCCGTATTAGATTTCATACATTACAATGTTGTGGAGACCATGTAGTCTTGTTAGTGACGAGGTTGTCTGTGTTTTTTGGCATATCTCAAAATCGATAGGACCAGCATGATTTATGAAATGAAATACAGGTAATTTTTTTAGAACGTTGAGGATAAAACAGTGGAATGTGAAAGGGTAGGTAGTATTGAGGATTTTTCTAGAATATCATGTTTGATGGATCCCGTGAGAAAAAATAAATTTTTCAGTAGTGATCGATGTCAGTATATAATTTGATAATTTAAATTTAAATTAGAAAAGATATTTCAAATGAAATTGAATTGATTTTAATTGAAAATTTAATAATAATTTGATTGAGGAGAACAAGAATTGCACTTTTTAATTGCACGTCAAAAGTACTTGTCTAGGGACCTGTTAGCTGTCAAGGGAACATCTTAGCTTGTAAGTCGACGTTTCAAATCCCTGGCAAAATGCTGTCGTTTCTCTGAATTGTGGTAGTTGATGTGACAGTGTTCTAGACACAGCTGTAGATTTGTTCTCCTGCAACGAACCACAGTTAGATAAACTCGTGACTGTGTTCATAGAACCAGTTACTTACCTACACTGTGTAGCGTAGTAGATACATTACTAATAGAATCAGATAAATTTCTCTGTACCATCAGACCATTGTAAATTTCAATTAAATGTAAACTTTCTTATACAATTTAGAGTATTTTTATGTACGAGTTTTTAATGAGAAATTGTGTAGCATGGGAGCAGTTAGAAGAGTTATTTGCCACGTGTAGATAATGTTTTCATATGTGTGTGTGTACGTGCATGTATATGTATCTGTGATTGTCATTGTCTAGATTTCTACATGTGTGTCTGTAGTCAGAGTATTTTCGTTCCCACAGTCAAACTTTTTTTTCAAATAATTCATTTGCATAATAGAAATTGAGCTATTGTTACAATTTATATGTGGTCTAATGATAATAAAGTAGCAATCTATGATATGCCTTGGGATGTGTTTTAGAGCTATTTACCAACAATTGTAAGATTTATTCCTATATATATGGATGTGTATATAATTATATATATATACTGTAGGTGCAGAGCCCCAGTCTTTTTCCCATTTACGTACGTATCCCAAGCGTTATGTAGGTCAATACTGTAATTACTACGTTAGCTGCACGAGCACTTGCAGGAGAATTACAGCATCCAACACATTATTACGATTTGTTTTCAAAAAATTCGGACACTCGATCTCTCGCGCTGGTAATCGTGCTGCGCGCGTCGCGATCGGTACGTTGCCGGGGAGACGAGTAGGAGATGCGAATGAGATACGGATCACGTACTGCGCTCCGGTGCGCCGTCTTGATGTGAGCGCTACTGAAAGAAGTCTGTCTTTGCAGACACGGAACAAGCTGACACGTCCAGAGACAGCCATGCAGACGAGGATGAGGAGGAGGAGGAAGACGGGGAGGTGTCTGAATCAGAGGAGGAGGACAGCAGCACGGGTATTGCCGGCATTGACTCTCAGTCTGCGGAAGATGAGGTAGAGCAGGAGGAGGAGGAGGAGGATGAAAGTGAACTTGAGGAAGAAGCAGAAGATGCGATGGAAGAGGAGGAGGCAGAGAAATCGGTGTCCGACGATATTGAAGGTACCAGTAACGACGTAACTGCGACGGAAGAAAATCCGCACGCAATCGGTGTCGAAAAACTCACCGCCGCCACCAGCGAGGATTCCACGGAGTTTAGTGGCAGCGCCTCCTGTCAGCAGGTGCCCACTAATTACATCGCTAACGCAGATGTTCCCAGTGGTGCCACCTCTGGGCAGTGCAGGACAACGACTGCCGGCAGTGCAGAGGAAGAGTTGGGGGGCGCCACTAGTGGAAGCAGCCAGAACGGCGGCGAGGTAGCGACGGTGAAACATGAGATCGCCACCAGAGGGCGCAGCGGTAGTGACGGCGATGCGGGGACGTCGATGTGCACTTCCGATCCCGCGGAGAATGCCACCAGAGGGCGCAGCAGGAGTGACGGCGACGAGGAGACGTCGCCGTCCTCCCCAGAAGCCATGCCCATCATCCTTCAGGAGATGCTGAGGGCGGATCAGAGCGAGGCAGGCGGCGGCTCCCGACGCCCGCCAGTAGGTGGCACCACCGTCGAAGTCATCGAACTGCTGGACAGCGACAGCGATGTCGAGTCGAACGAGGTTCGCCACGAGGGGGCGCCGGCGGGCGTCCGCGCGGCGCGACCGGAGTCGGAGCGGACGTGTAACAACGAGATTCGCGTGTTGAGCGTGATGAGTTTGTCGGCGGGTCCCAGCGGCCGCCAGGTAGCGCCGCAGGCGTTCCCGTCGTGGCAGCCGCGCGGCTCGTACGGTGGCGCCCCCCAGCAGCGACGGGTGGAACTGATGACGACGCAGCGGCAGAGCGCTCGCAAGTCGTTTCCCGTGTTGGCGGCGGTGGTGACGGGCGGTTCGCTTCGGCCCCACCAGATGGAGCCGGCGTTCATACCGATGCCGGCGTTGGACGTTGCCACGGCGACGGCAGCCACCGCCTCGCAGCATCTTGCTTACGTGGGGCGCACGAACGCAACAATGGCCGTCGGCATGTCCGTCGAACGGCGACTGACCGTGGCGCCATCTGGAATGGTCGCGCTGACCTCAGCGCGGCTCTCGGCGGCGACTCCGTACTATCGCGGCGCGATGCAGGAGTCGAGGCAACCGCGTCTCGCAGCATCCGTCGCGAACCCTCGCTGTTCATTACCGATGCTCGCGCCGCGACGCACACCCTCTCACACGCTTTCTAACTCCGAAGTTGAAATAGTGAAGATCGACTAGTCTAGACAATCGGTCGGTCGTTGGCGCTGCAACGCAGAGCAGTTCCCTCGTGTCTAGTTTCTCCTTTTTTCTAACCGGAAGTAGTGTCGTCCGATCTATGTTTTAACTTGTGCACTACTGTAGCTCCTCCTACTACTACATGCTATACCTCTGTCAGATAGCGTGCGGTCTGGTTCGTTATTAAATGAGTGGGCTATTGATCGATCGATTACAGGTGCTCTTGTGCAGTCGACCAGCTTTATTTTCCAAAGGTTGGGATCCGGTCTAGTTCATGGCGAGGTGCAGAACGATCAGATTAAACACGTGGTACATTCCATCAGTTCACATTCATCCTCATTGTATTTATTGTAGCTAGGTGTTCGACTGCGTGCAATTGTTTAATGAGCTTGAACAAGCAGAACTAGGTTTGATCCGTACAAAGCATGAATTCAGTTGTACATAATGTCACATCATTTGTTCGACCCACATTGAGGCTTGTATATATTTTAACTACAGAGCAGTATCAGCAACTGCCGTATAAATCGGCCTACTGTGTGCGTGACAGAGTATTTAACTCTGTTACATGTACAATGTATCCTAAAGATGGGACGGTAGCACACGTTAAACAGGACGGTCTTACATATAGCGTTACACTGTGCCTGTGTTTGAGCTGGTGTGTGGAGGTTACACTGTGCCTGTGTTTGAGCTGGTGTGGGGAGGTTACTCTGTGCCTGTGTTTGAGCTGGTGTGTGGAGGTTACTCCGTGCCTGTGTTTGAGCTGGTGTAGAGGTTACTCTGTGCCTGTGTTTGAGCTGGTGTGGGGAGGTTACTCTGTGCCTGTGTTTGAGCTGGTGTGTAGAGGTTACTCCGTGCCTGTGTTTGAGCTGGTGTAGAGGTTACTCCGTGCCTGTGTTTGAGCTGTTGTAGAGGTTACTCTGTGCCTGTGTTTGAGCTGGTGTGGAGGTTACTCTGTGC
>NW_014578243.1:85619-94210 GCF_000485595.1 Priapulus caudatus
GTTACTCCGTGCCTGTGTTTGAGCTGGTGTGTGTTGGTTACACTGTGCCTGTGTTTGAGCTGGTGTGGAGGTTACTCCGTGCCTGTGTTTGAGCTGGTGTAGAGGTTACTCCGTGCCTGTGTTTGAGCTGGTGTAGAGGTTACTCTGTGCCTGTGTTTGAGCTGGTGTAGAGGTTACTCTGTGCCTGTGTTTGAGCTGGTGTGGAGGTTAACTTTTCTACGTTGAATTATGTGAATCAAACGTTGTAATTATTGAAGAATGAAAACCCAGGCTGTTTGTGTGGGTGCAGGCCTCATGTGTGTGTATGATTTGCTTGTTTGTTTAATATAATATATCCAATTGTTGAAATAATTGCGTGAACCTACTAGGAAGCAATATTCTTATTAGTTATTCTAGTTTTGTTGCAAAACAAGGTGATGCGATACAGGGTTGTGTACAATATAAACGATTATTATTTACTCTCAACAACAAATATTATATACAGTAATAAGTAACTAATGTCAGTATTCACACAAATCAGACAAAATTAATTTGACAGTTACCATACATGTTGATGCAATAATCGGATGCAGATAATACACTCCCAAATGAAAACTCACCATACCAAGCAAACCCCGCTATCCACCCAAGATATTTATCATTGTTTGACTGATACTAGACCTATCCACATAGCACTTCGCTCTGCCACAGGACTATACGGAAAGGTATGCAGGCAAAAAGTGAAGAATCTTGGCTCGCTAGTACTGCTGTTATATCAATTTCAATGTGGCTGCTAGAAGTTACTCGTATTATCGTTTTTATTCCATAAACTTGGCAAAATTAAGATAAACCGATTGCGAGTGGCTGGCAAAACCCGACATGGTTACCTTGCACTAAGGTAAATATGAGCTATAGCAGAGCCAGCAAGGCTGCAAAGACAACTCACTGGTTTTCCACATTCTTTTCCTGCATAGCCCTGTGGCAGAGAGCCACACAGGTCGAGCTACACTGATACCTCACTAGACTGATGCTGCTTCCTCCCGTGTATTTTTCTAGTTGTCGACTTGTTATTGTCATCTATAATTATATATACCATCATTACCACTAGTTACAACTAAAGAGCATTCCTATCTTCAATCCTCCCTTTACCAACATGTACTATAATTACCTATTCTTGATCTTGTAGCCTATTGTTAGTTATATCCTTTCTTTACTACAACTCTTAATATACTCATTGATATTGTAATGGCCTAGATACATCCCGAATAACTACTTGCAGAAATTACGTGCCTTCGTTTGAACTAACTCTCCAGTTCACAATTACAAGTTAGCATACACAAACTATTGCTAAAGTAATTACAACAGTGGTACCTCAATTAAGTCTCTTACGTTTTGTCTTGTTATCGCACGTGCTCACAGGCTACCTGCGAGGCTAAAACACCAAACTGTGTCATAAACCAGCGAGGGTTTCACCCAGCACTCACAAGCCCCTACAACCATTTTGCTTCTCATTTGTCTATGTTACACGTATAAAAATCACAATAGTAGCAGTGGCATTAGATAATGCGAATTAAATTAACCTAATACCTATGCAACAGTTAATTACAGCTCCTATATTCAATATCACCAGTAACACGTACATGAGAACATGAACACTTGTAAGAATTCATGCTCTTATATTTATTATGATAATTTGAAATGGAACACCCAAGGCCACCAATGATCCTCATGTTCTAGTAAGTTATCGAGGGTCTGACGTGCACATGCAAGTGCGCCCAGTAGTTCAACTGTCTGAGCAAAGGCACCAAATAAGCAAACCCTCTCTTAGTCTTCTATCCATGTTGCTGTAGAGCTCTGTTTAAAATGTGGTCTGTCTGCCAGGATGGTTTGTGGAATGATGAACAACTTCCTCTTGCTTCCTTGCACCCAATTTGGGTCAATTTCCCAGCTACAATGATTACAAAACATTATTATGTGTCAGTGAGTTCAAGTTTGATCTAAATTAGAAACTAACAACACAAATAACTTGTTGCACATCAAACACAACAAATAATATCAGGGAGGCAAGGGAGCAGTTTCCTCCCAGAAAAATGGTATATGGTCAATGGCTGTCACCTTCCCAAAACACACCACACACGTGGCTTTGCCCCCCTCTCGAGGCAAAATGAGTTAGCTATACGGACCTGAATATATAATCTTGACTGACCCCAATAATGGTGGTGAGAGATTTCACTAACTATACCAGCTTTATACTTCTATTATAACTGATATTTTCACTGCCACCATCAATGATAAATACAACAAGATCAATAAAGTGTTTTCCATTCACCACTTCATGTGTTTCGCTTAATTGCATTCATGTATGCAAAACTACTCTTGTCAAATACTGTTATATACTACACAGTAACTTCGATCAGAAATCTAAATGGCAGACAGCAGGAAAAAAAATATAATTTATTTTTCGGGGGCTACTTTTCAAGCTCGCGTGCATGAAAATAGCACTCTAAAATTTGGTTTGCATTGAACTCTATGCAAATTTACAGGGGCTCTTTTTGGCATTTCCGGGGCTCTTTTTGGCATTTCGGGAGCCGAGCCCCCGTGTATTTTTTTCACTGGACAGAAGATATACATTACTTCGTTGGATATACTGATGATACCACTGATAATGTAAGCTACAATAATGAATTTGATCATACCAACACATACCAATAATTACTTCCATTCATGCTGCAATACTATCAATGTCGTGTTGTGCAGCTGTGGTCCCACAAGTGGATTCAACTGATGTAAATAACACAAAACCCAGCTGGAAAAGTCAAGAGTGCGTGACAGCGCTATCAAAAAAATGTAATCATAAACACTATCATGAAACATGAAAGATATCATCCTAATTCACACTTTTAAACATATTACTTCCAGCAAAATTATCATAATCGATTAATTATCAAGAAATAATACATCGACACTAGAAATATTGTGGAAATTCTATTACAGTGACATCAAATTACACGCGTTGTAATAAGAGCAATTTACTGAATTAGATTGCACATCGTATGTAAAATTAAACATCTTTATCAATAAAATGATATAATTACTTACAAAAGCCAGCAGCACACTGCAGTCATAGCCAACATTAACTGGATCAGCCTGGAACAGATAAATAGCTTAGTTATCAGATAATAAGGCCCAAGCCTAGTTTAGTACCCAAGATTAGTTTAGCACATATGCGAAAACATATTGCGGGGGTCCCAAACTATCTTTGATCCTGTTTACATAGCATGACACGTCGTCCTCGGTAGACTGGGCCATGATAAAAATATTGTTTGTTTGCCCTCACCCGACCGACCCGTCAAAAAGGGGCCGACTCAAACATTTTTATTGATCTTTCCCATTTTTTTTTTTTTAAATTGTATCACTGTACATTATATGTACCAATACATTATATGTACCAAGCAAAACAAACATTCAACATAAAAGGTATCTCCACACAAGCACCCCCGAGCATGTAGACACCATGCTGAATTTGTAAAAAGACCCCCTGTCAACAAAAATTAAAAGCCTACCTACCTACCCAAACTTTTCAGCCTGGGTCGGGTGAGGGCAAACAAATATTTGTTTAATTGTGGCCCTGGCTCTATGTGTTGTTGATGAGTGAACTTAGTCGCAGCCACTATTTACTATTAACTACACAATTTTACTACTTTCTTACTCGTGTTAATTCCTTATTACGACTTCTCAACGGCCAAATCTTGGTTGAGCACATATATAGTTAGAACATATGCGAGCTTTATATACCGGGATAGTAATTAAAGATATCCAAACTAGAATTGCGCACGTCTGCACAACATACTAGCATCACATACGCAATGCCGAAAGAAGAAGAGAGCACTGCATGCTGTCCGTCTCGCAGCCTCAACCCGATCTGTGGTTGAGCCACTACTACTGCTGAGAGGGTCTATGTCCACCAGGGTACTGCCGGAACGTACCCTGGTTACGGTCCGGTATACCGGAACGTACCCTGGTACTATCTAATATGCCGAACCGTACCTCGCCTACTCCAATAACGAGTCTAGAGAGTCGCCTACGCCTACTCCCTAACCCTAACCATATCAGATAGTTACCAGGGTACGTTCCGATATATACCTGACCGTATCCAGGGTATGTTCCGGCAGTACCCTGGGGGACATAGACCCTATGAGCACTACTACTAGTAGTAGTACTACTCTGGATGTTTACTACGAAAATGCAGCAGTGTACATACTAGTTAGCTCTAGTGCTATAGCCCGCGTACAGTAACTGCCGCAGGACTATAGAACATTTTATGCTAGATTTCGGAACTGCAACCTGTTACCACCTGCTCTCACGAAAAATGGATCGCAAAAAATGATCGGGCTTTTTAACACTTATTTATCTACATGGACATCTCAACTATCTTTTTGAACACTTTCCACAACTTTACACCATGTATTTATGCATTTATTCCTCACAAGTCTTAGCACTACTTGCAATTCCGTTTGAAATCCTGTCGTGTACACGCGTGACGTGACTGACATCACCCTGACATCACCCGAAATCAATGTAATAGCTGCTGCCATGTGTTTTGCCTACATTTCGGGTGACGTCACGCGTGTACACAACAAGATTTCAAACGGAATTGCAAGTAGTGATAAGACTTGTGAGGAATAAATGCATAAATACATAGTGTAAAGTTGTGGAGTGTTCAAAAAGATAGGTGAGATGTCCACGTAGATAAACAAGGCAGATGGGGTCGTTGTCGTATCAGGTACTACAGATATGTACCCGAGGTAGTTTTAGGTTGTTTAGTATTATGTTTATATTTTTATATAATTAGGAGGTAGTTTTAGGTTGTTTAGTATTATGTTTATATTTTTATATGAGGTATGTTTAGGGTTAGGGTTAGGGTACACTTCTGAAGTACAAGTCTGGTACACTTTGTGTATACATATATGTACCTCGGGTACATATCTGTAGTCCCTGATACGACAACGACCCTTTGAGCACAAATAAGTGTTAACAAAGCCCAATCATTTTGCGTTTTGCGATCCATTTTTCGTGGGAACACTGAACAGGTGGTAACAGGTTGCAGTTGCGAAATCTAGCATAAAATGTTCTATAGCCCTGCGGCAGTTACTGTACGCGGGCTATAGTACTAGAGCTATGTTACGTACATACCACATTACCACTACCAGATACGGTAACGCAGCCCTGACAGTGAAAACCCAACCTGTCTTAGCTACGTTGACTGTTAATGTTATATATATATATATATATATTATATATATATATATATATATATATTATTATTACACACAGGACAGGATATGAACATTGCGGATGCGCGCGTGCACAAATTATCAACTTACTGTCTGTTTGGCCCCTTGGGCACAAAAAACGGGCACACAACAAGTACGATAAGCCAAAAAGCACTGTTGATGATAAGCGTCAAGAATTCCCGTGCCAACACCATCTTTGCTCGTTGAACTTCGTACTTTATAGTACTTATAGAAGAAATCATGAAAAAAATAATAATTCTCCACACACTCGGCTCCCCTATCGAGTGGTAGCTAGCAGGTGATTCGTCACCAGTCAGTGGTAGTCCCACATCGTGGAGATACAGCGCGACATATAACGAGAAACCAAAAAATACCCATCCCGGTTATTTCACTACCACTTCGCTGAAATTAAACTAATTGATAAAAACAATATTATTTACTCTAACGCATTATTGTAATACAATACCCCAGTAAATTCAGTGCCAACGTAATATACTTACCTAGACTGGTACTCGCTCCCACCTCGATTACTCGAGTAACTAAGCCGAGAGGTGGGACCGGGTACCAGTCTATACACTTACCCGGACCTAATGAAGGGTGAGGGGCAATAGGGGTGTAGGGTTGTATATAGCAGTAATGGTATCAAGAATGTTATAATATAGACCATAGTACCCCTACATTATGACACTCCTTGATAGTAACTGTATGGTATAGATACGCATACGATTATAGATTGAATTGACAGAGAATCAAAGATAAGTATATGTTGATTGTTATTTGACATTACTTGTTGATGACAAGTTACCATGAGCCTCCGTACCACTAGTATACTAGTAGCTGCGTTCACACGAGATTCACGGCCTCGCTGGTTCCGTACTTATCTGGTGCTGAATTCGGCTGAAATACCGTGCTAACGCAACCTGCAGCGTTCACACGAGAATCGAGGCTTAGCTGGCTAGGTATAATAATATAGACTGGTACCCGGTCGACAGTTCCACACGCTACACTAACGTCGTGTAGCGAACGGGTCCCAGTCTAGGTAAGCGCACTACAGTAAGAGGCCTCGAATTGCGTTCACACGACAGACAATACGCAGCCAGCGTGGTGCCGAATGTTTCAGCGCGGAATGTGATTCCGCGCCGAATAAGCCTAGTATTTTAGTACGGTACTTGCTAAGCCGCGTATAAGTCTTGAATACTTTTACCGTGTGAATGCTCAGTATGGTACTGAAATCCTCGTGTGAACGCAGCTTATAGCTAAAAATATACGAGGCTAAAGGCCCGTCTCCACACATGCGGCGCGGCGCGGAACGCCACGGAAACGGCGTCGTTCACCCCTACCGGCAAAGTTCAAATCTATTATGAAAGACGGTGAAAGTCAAATGAGTTTGACTTTTGCCGGCTGACACACAACAATTTGTGGTGTGTAAGTAACTGAACGTATGACAGAGGTACAGGTTACTACCCTCTGGTTTATACAACTAGACAACAGCATCCAAATACAGGTACCTACACGGTAGCCACAAGTTACCTGCTCGTTTGCCACTATACGTGGCGAAGAGGTGTTATCTGGCCGACGTGAAACAGTCGTAGGGTGAGGGGCTACATACGTGGCTACTACGCTACAAGTAATGTTGCGTAGTTTGTCGATGGATTGTGATGATTAATTTCGGCTGAAATATGCAGGTAGCAGGTACATGGATTAGCAGTCTTCTACAGGATGACAGATCAGATAAATAAAAGCACGTTTATTTTACATCCGATCAAACTCTTTATTAATCTGGGGCTTAGTGTTGGTTGGTTGTTGGACGAAAGAATGTAATCCATGACGAAGCCATTGAATGAATGAAGGTGAAGATGAATGATAATTCAGTAGTTTGACATAAGTCCCAATTGATATCTCTCTAGACTGAGGAATTGGTCATGATTCCATCATCACACCAAAGAGGCATGATGGAGTGAGCCCTTTAAGGGTGTGACTTTTTAGTGGAGCTCTCATCATGGCCTCTTAAGGGTGTGATTTTTAGCTCACCTTACATCGTCAACTGAGCTATTGCCATGGGTCGTCCGTCGTCGCACGTCGTCCTCCGTCCACGACTTTGGCTATGGTCAATCGGCCTAACTCAGGAACCGTTTGACCCACATGTTTGAACATTGGGTAATAGTTGTTTACGCTATGCTCCCCATATTAACATCTTGTCCCTATTTGGAGCCACGCCAGTCGACGTATCTTTCGGAGCCCACGGCTATTTTGGCAAAAATGGGAATTGCCATTAGATCAGTCAGGGTTCACAAGATCTTTGCTCATGTTTTGGTAATGTGAATATATAATGGCTAGCCGGGTTTGATATTTAAAAAACCAATGGCACATTAGGTCGGGTTTTGCATTACATAGCATATTATTAATAACCACCAGGAATAACAAAAACAGTCTGTGGTGGTCACACCTTCGTCTGGTTCGTTTACAAGATCTTCATTGACAATAACTTTTAATGCAAAAATTCCTGCGTATGACATATTAAGATTTATACTATTATTATTATATGTTAATTATTATGATAATAATGATTAATGCTAAATAACATCAAAGCGGGTGTAGCCGCCATCGTACCGTCACAAATTGTGATTCCATTTGTGGTTTATAAATAATTTATAATTTATATATAGATATGTATTTTATTATTTCACATAAAAAATTACACATATAATTATCAAGAGTCATATAATGGGGAGTTCCCCATATATATAGCTCTTCGTTTCTATAATGTACGTCGATGTGCTCAATTAAACTGACTTCTTCCTCACTCACCTCATTTGTGTCCTTGTTTTGTGGTGAGCTAGCAGTCAATTGACACTTTCATTAGTGAGGCTTCTTTTCCCAATTCCCCAACAATGCCTCTTGAGGGTGTGAATTTATGAGCGTGAAAAGACCCCCCCTATGGTGTCGCTAAGGGAAGTCAATTAGTAGTCCTCCTGTACTTTTCAAAATCTCAAAGCCTGTAATCCGTATCATGTACCGATAGGCGACTAGCTTCAGCATAAGAGAAAAAAAAAAAAAGAAAAAAAAAAAAAAAAAAAACAATAGAAAAAGGGGTTGCTTGTGTTTGTACGTTATAGTTATTAAAACAGTAAATAAACAGCGAAGTTAGCGTTCTGTGCATTTGTAGATTTTTGAGAAAAAATGTGCAAAATACTGCCACAAAACAAGTACGACGTATTACGGACAAATTTTTGTAGCTGGTACCTATCGGCGACATGTAGATAAAGGAAACACAGTGTAGGGATAGGGTACTGCCGACTGGCATCGTCCTAAAAACTC
>NW_014578244.1:2863-7807 GCF_000485595.1 Priapulus caudatus
AGAGAGAGAGAGACAGACAGAGAGAGAGGGAGAGCGACAGATAGAGAGAAAGAGAGAGAGAGAGAGAGAGAGAGAGAGAGAGAGAGAGAGAGAGATGTGGAAAGAGGTGGGGAGATAGAAGCAGAGGAAGCGAGCAAGAGAAAGAGAGAGGGAGACAGAGAGAGAGGGCGGCAGAAGGAGCAAGCAAGAGAGAGACAGAGAGAGCGAGAGATCGAGAGAGAGAAGGGGTAGAGCAAGAAAGCTAATAGATAGACGTACCGCAATGCAGTAGATCTATGTCTTCAGCAAAAACTAGGAAGATCAATGTAAAGATCCCAGCGCGGACAGGGAGTTAGCGGAGAAATAATCCCACCACTCACTTGAATAGTTAGCACGAGTAATCGCCCATGTACATAAAGTTTAATGAGATTGCATAATTAATGCATGTTAACACACACCCGAGTTTATGTTATGATTTAGAAACTGATCAACGTATGTGTTTATGAATTGAGAAATATATCTATCATGTGTATATATACAGTAGTCTGTGATACCAGCGAGTGGAAAATAATCAAGGATGCCAGGACCAGAAAAATCAACCGTAACATCAGACTTAACGTGAATTTTGTTATCAAAGATTCTATCTATATACACATGCCTTTGAGAAACTCGTAACTCCACCATAATTCCGGCAACCGTCTACGAGAAAAAGTCAATGTTAAGACTAATGACAAGACTAATTTTATTTCTGGCAACAAGCCCCTGATCGGTGTAGTGTGTGATACAGTATAGTCTGTGATAGCAGCGAGTGGAAACATAATCAAGGATGCCAGAGCCGTTTGTCAGAAATAAATGAATCTTACCATCAGACTTAACGTAAATTTTTTACTCAAAGATCCTATCTATATACACATGCCTTTGAGAAACTCGAAACTTTACGATGTTTCCGGCAACCGTCCACGAGAAAAATTCAATGTTAAGACTAACCTAAGACTAACTCATTTTGTTTCTGGTAACAAGCCTCTGATCGGTGTACAGCCTACGGGTCTCAGTACATTATATACGTGATCGTCTATGTAGCGTCAGTATGCGCTAGAATGCTAATGTTTATCATTTCTGTAATTGGAAAATCTCCTGGCGTTACTTTACGCTCGCAGAGATAAGTGAAACTGAAATGATCTAAAATTATAAAACCGGCATGAATATGTATGTGCGCGTGCGCGTGCATGCGTGTGTGTCGGTGCGGGCGCGTACGTGCGCGTGTGTTGTTGCGTGCGTGTGTGCGTGCCTGTCTGTGCGTGGGTTCGTGCGTGCCTGTGCGTGTGTGGGTGCGTGCGTGCCTGCGCGTGCGTGCGTGCGTGCGTGTGTGCTCGTGCGTGCGTGCTTGTGGGTGTAGGTTCGTGCGTGCCTGTGTGTGTGTGCGTGTGTGTGCTGGTGCGTGCGTGTTTGGGTGTGCGCCTACCTGTGCCTGCTTGGGTGCGTGCGTGTCTTTGAGCGCCAAGCACCGGGTATGACTAAACACCGACGTGACTAGAACAAACGCGTGCGAGGGCGCGTGCTCACGTTTATCTACAACGTTAACCTACGTTAACCACTCGTTTTACTAGCATCTTCACTAAATCCCCTCCAACAATGGATTGTATCAAAACAGATGCTCTCTCCTCTCGTCTTCTCTCTCTTCTCTCTACTCTATCTCTCTCTTTCTCTCTCTCTCTCTCTCTCTCTTCTTCTCTCTCTCCTCTCTCTCTCTTTCTCTCTCTCTGTCTCTTCTCTCTCTCTCTCTCTCTCTCTCTCTCTCTCTCCTCGCTCGCTCGCTCTCTTTCTCTCTCTCTCTCACGCTCTCTCTCTCTCTCTCTCTCTCTTCGTCTCTCTCTCTCTCCTCTCTCTGTATCGCTCTCTCTCACTCTCGCGCGCGCATTCTCTCTCTCCCTTTATTTCTTCCTCACTCTCTCTCTCTCCCTCACTCTCTCTCTCCCTCCCTTTCTCCCACACTCTTTCCTTCTTTCCCACACTCTCTCCCACTCTCCCTCACTCTCTCCCTCACTCTCTCCCTCCCCCCATATCTCTCTTTCTATCTATCTACCTCTCGCTCTGCTACGGACACAGGAAGACAAGCGTTCGCACGCAGTCAGCGACGATTTCCGTAAAGGGGATAATAGGCAGACGAACAAACAACGTTCGGCTGCTGATATTAGCTTCATTAAGACGCAACCGCTTATCGACCCTCGGGTTGTAAACGCTTCTTCTTAGCAACTCAATCGACCCCCTCCTTCCCTCCTTCCACTTCCCCTAGTCGAAGAGAGTTAGTAGAGAATTAGTAGACTATGTAGTGATAACGTTAGTCGAAGTAAAATAAGAGAGCGAGAGGGAGAGAGTCGGAGAGATAGAAAGAGGGGAGACAAGGAGGGTCCTTAGGAAGGGAGGGAGAGAGGGAGGGAAGAGAGGCTAAGATAGTGAGCGATGGAGATGTGGAGGGGTACAGGGAGGGAAGGGGGAGAAAGAGGGATACTGTAAATGTATCAGGGAGGTAGAGGGAGAAAGGGAGAGAGAGAGAGAGAGAGAGAGAGAGAGAAAGAAAGAAAGAAAGAAAGAGAGAAAGAAAGAAAGAACTTGTCACTATTATAACCTAACAAAGAGAGAAAGAAAAAAATCTACGATGACTCACTGTCGTTCGACATACCGATGCTAATGTACTTCTGGTGGATTCGCTCGTACGGTTGCCACTCTATGCGCTCGAACCTATCCCTGACCTTTCCATCCGGATCGCCCATCGTCTCCTGATACTGGCGCCCTCTATTGGGATCCCTGCAAACAAACAAAAAGATTAAACATGGCGGCGGTGACGTAAGTGACTGGTCAAACATGGCAGCGGTGACGTACGCGACTGATCAAACATGGCGGCGCTGACGTACGTGACTCCCGGGCGCGTGAGCCGTGCTTGTGAGTTAATCGCGAGTGGCGTTCAGTTCTAATTCGGATAACTCTCTCGCGCGCGTAGATTGATTAGAATTTTTATTCCCATTTTTCGTTTGCAGCTGTCCCTGGAGGAGCAGCTGGAGGGCAGGCAGGCAGGCAGGCGGGTGGGTGGTTACATGGTGGGTGGGTGGGGAGAGGGAATTAACCTGCGTTCGTCGTATTACGAATTTCACCTCCGCGAGCTTTGCCGTCGACGGCGTTGATTAATTTCTGCGGCTCGAGGTGATGATGAAAATCACGGAAACGAGACGAGAGCGGAGAGCCCGAAGGGTTTTTCATGCATGCAGCCTCGCACGCGATGCCACACTTGAGTTCAGTACCTACACGCAACAGGGTAACTGAACCACCAACTCAGACAGGAGGAGCGAGGGATTGCGACAGGGGAATTGAGTCAAGGGACTGCCTGAGGGTTGCGGATGTGTACGGATGAAGGTTGATGCCACGGATCATTGCCATATCGACTAACTCGTCGCAAACTCGTTATTTTCGCATCTTTTAGGTGATAAAATGTCACGGGTCCGGTCAGCCGCGGGGCAGTGGAGGTGTCAATAACCCTCACCATCTAATTGGTGGTGATTATAAATTATCTCCTTGCCTCCTATTATCACATCTCTTTGGCAGTAACTTGTTACTGACACCTCTTCCAGGCAGTAACCTTGCATTATCATCGAACGCTAGGGTATCGATACCCTCATCTAATTGGTGGTGATTATAAATTATCGATATCAATTTACCTGGCTGGTAACTTGTCGTTGTCACTAGGCGCTAACCTTTTAATAATGTGACGTCTGTGAGTAGGTAGTAACTTATTGTAAATATTGTTATTGTGTCGCGTTTACCGGGGTATAGTATAGTAATTTGCCAATCCCAAATGTAGCGTGAGGTTTTAACACCAACGACCATTATATCGGCGGAAAGTTCACTAATAATCCAATAAGCGGTAATTTGCCTATGTGAAATGTAGTAGGAGGTAATTAACCAAGAGAACATCTGTCAGACATGTCAATAAACGTCGATATACAGCCAGCCATTCAACACATTGATCGTGCATCCCGTGTTTAACAAAGTGGACAACCTAATGAATTACACTCGAATTATAATTTCTAATTATAAAATGGTAGTCACGACAACGAGTCGGCTATTTGGTGGTGGTGGTGCGCGCGTATAAATACGAAAACCCAATCCATAAACATTAGTGTAATCATATGTAAATCTGAATCGTAGCAGCAGCAGCAGTGACGCATGAATTATGTAATGGCGGCTACCGGCTTTAAGCTGGTGCAGAGAACACGCGATTCCGTTATTAGATAGATCGTCGAGGGGTTCACTTAGAAATAGCCGCGCGTGCGTGCGTGCGTGCGTGCGCGCGGGCGTGCGTGCGTGCGTGCGTGCGTGCCTGTGTGTGATTGATTCCGCCGGCGTAATGCGTGCGTTCGTACATGCGTGCGTGCGTGATTGCGTGCGTGCGTGCGTGCGTGCGTGCGTGCGTGCGTGCGTACGTGCGTGCGTGTTCAGGTTAAGATCTGTGAATAAACTCCGCAACCAGCCGACTTCGTCACGCGCGGACGACGAGTGATCTTATGACGTATGGAAATTACGCCACTCGCGCACCGACCGGTCACCGAGGGTCGGCATTGTGACAGTTATTAGCCCGGCGACCGGTCCAGACCTCCACTCCCCCAGTATTCCTGCGGTTGCCGGCACCGATGTGAAGGCAAATCGCACAAAGGCACCGCCGCGATGTGATGAAATAACTTCATGATTATTCCGCCGATCATTCCAATGCTGCCGCAGCGGCAGACGAAAGGCGATATCGAGTCGAAGAATAACATCTTATCATCAGGCGTTTTTCGCGCGCGTTATGGAAAGTGCGTCGGTCGCTGCGACGGACATCGGATGGTTTTTTGCGGTAGAGGGGGTGGCGGTGGTGGTGGTGGCGGTGGTGGCGTTGGTGGCAATGGTGGCGTTGGTGGTGGTGGTGGTGGTGGT
>NW_014578244.1:10359-13144 GCF_000485595.1 Priapulus caudatus
GGCTGGCTGGCTGTCTGTCTGGCTGGCTGGCTGGCTAGCTGTCTGTCTGTCTGGCTGGCTGGCTGGCTGTCTGTCTTGATGGCTGTCTGTCTGTCTGTCTGTCTGTCTGTCTGGCTGGCTGGCTGTCTGTCTGGCTGGCTGGCTGGCTAGCTGTCTGTCTGTCTGGCTGGCTGGCTGGCTGGCTGTCTGTCTTGATGGCTGTCTGTCTGTCTGCCTGTCTGCCTGGCTGCCTGTCTGTCCGTCTATCTGCTGCTTATTTCGCTAAGCTTATTACCATACTGTGAAAACTGTGATTGTCGCATGAGTCGAGTTAAGAAGAAAATATGGGCGGGAGAGAGAGGGAGAAGGGGGAGGGAGGGGGAGGTAGGAGAGAGATGGGGACGAGAGATATGATGAGGGTGAGGAGAGAGGGGAGAGAGATATGGAGTGATGGAGAGAGAGAAAGAGAGAGAAAACGAGGGAGAAATAGGAAGAGAAAGAGAAAGAGAATGAAAGAGCAAAAGAGAGAGAGAGAGAGAAAAGCGAAAACGCGATAGAGAAGCGAGAGGAAGAGGGAGAGTGCGGGGGCAGCGAGACAAGGATATATATATATATATATATATACAGAGCGAGAGCGCTGAGTGAAAACGCAAATATGAACAGGGCGAGCGATGCTAGAGCTCGCATTTCCTGGGCTGTTTGCCGTCCGCTCCGTAGCAAAGCGCTTAATCTTCCGGCCATTATCTCCTGATAACGGGACGGCATGCGAGTATGAAGAGGAGAGAAAAGATGCGTCACGATCAAGGCTGACGATGAGGAGTGAAGAAGGTGTGGGAGAAGGTGTTGGAGGTTGGGGATGGAGAGAAGGAGTGGGAGAAGGTGTGGGAGGTTGGGGATGGAGAGAAGGAGTGGGAGAAGGTGTGGGGGGTTGGGGATGGAGAGAAGGAGTGGGAGAAGGTGTGGGAGGTTGGGGATGGAGAGAAGGAGTGGGAGAAGGTGTGGGAGGTTGGGGATGGAGAGAAGGAGTGGGAGAAGGTGTGGGAAGTTGGGGATGGAGAGAAGAATGATGCGTGTGGGATGCTTCTGGGGAGCTTTTAGTAAAGCTGTGTTAAAGATGTGATAAAGAGAGCGAGAGATATATACATATATATATATATACATACTATATATATATATATACTATTATTATTTANGTGTGTGTGTGTGTGTGTGTGTGTGTGTGTGTGTGTGTGTGTGTGTGTGTGTGTGTGTGTGTGTGTGTGTGTGTGTGTGTGTGTGTGTGTGTGTGTGATTTATGCCATAAAACCCCCCCATCCCCCCCCACGCGCACACAGTTAATGCCGTAATTGCAACACCGGCATGTTATAGTTAGTTAGTTAGCGATCACATTTGTTCGCCATTGTTGTCGGCACGGTTACGGATTTTCCCGCGGTTCATTCTCCGCTTAAACATCTTACATGTGTATGGAGGAATACTCGAATTGATTGCGAGCGTACAGTATTTAGTATGAGAGCGTAGTATAAAACGCATGCACGCCGTAGAGTGAGTGAGTTTGTACTCCCAGTTATGTGTCGCTGTATAGAGCACCACTACACTGACAGGAAAAGGAACACGAACGATAGCAGTGGGTATATATATATTATATATATTTATATATATATATATATATATATTTATTTATTTATTTATCGGGAGCAATTTTAAGAGGTTACGTGATCTTGCGTTGCGTATGTCTATATAGTATCATCTCTAACTGCTGAACCGGGGGCGGTATTCTTTAACATGAAAACATTAACTAGATAGGACTATAATGTCTCTATCTCACTGGACCATAATCACAGAACCTCTGGGAAGCTTGGTATTTAAACGCGACAGATATACAGTGCGTGCTGGAATTTAGTCATTCACCCAACTGCTGCTATTCGCTGAGTAGAGATTTGAGTATAGAGAGAGAGAGAGAGAGAGAGAGAGAGAGAGAGAGAAGAGAGAGAGAGAGAGAGAGAGAGAGAGAGAGAGTACATAGGTAATATTTTTTACTCACCGCGGCCTTATGGGCTGAGTTGATATTTGGTGGGGAGTCACTTACGGCGTTAATTTTTACAGTGCCATTCGCTTCCAGCTCGAGCCGTTATACCTCCGCCAAATAACTACGCTTGGTTCGAGCATTAGCGACAAATTAATCAACTACACAATGGTCCACGCGATCTCGGCTTTTCAATAAATTATATTTCAACATAGCATTTAGAGCGGATTAGATCGATCGAGTGGGGGGAATGATTTTGAGAGGGAGGGTTCGATAAGGGGCACTAAATAGTCGCCTTCCAGTGCGATCGCTGATTTCCATGGGAGAAGCCTCACTGACTTCTGCGTTCTCTCTCGTCCCGATTTTGAGGACTAACTAATTTTTATGTTTGCTTCGTTCTCTCTCTCGAACTCGCTTTCCTCTCTCTTCTCATAGACTATCTAGCTCGAGACACGCTTCATCGCGCGCCATTACAATACTTACTCTGATCTTATTCGTATCTGCTACTCCACCTCTCTACTTTCTAACTACTCCTGTCTTTCCCTCTCTCTTTGCTTATTAAGTCTGTCTCTCATCATCTAGCTCAGCACATCTACTGCTCTCTTTTTCTTGACGCTCTTCTGAAAGTGGTCGATACGATGCCGGCGCCGTTAAAAGGACTCCGCGGTCGCGACCTGCGTCGCCATGGCCATTTATATTTTTCGTAATATGTCAATATAACTATCTTGGTCGTGTTCTCTCTCTTCCCGGACTCTGTGCCTCTCTTACCTTACCCGATCTTCT
>NW_014578244.1:13486-17672 GCF_000485595.1 Priapulus caudatus
GTAGTAGTAGTAGTAGTAGTAGTAGTAGTAGTAGTAGTAGTAGTAGTAGTAGTAGTAGTAGTAGTAGTAGTAGTAGTAGCAGTAGTAGTAGTAGTAGTAGTAGAGTAGTAGTAGTAGTAGTAGTAGTAGTAGTAGTAGTAGTAGTAGTAGTAGTAGTAGTAGTAATAGTAGTAGTAGTAGTAGTAGTAGTATCATCCTCATTATTTATTGTTATTATATTACTACACGTGATAATTAACGTGACCACGAAACACACACATACGGCACAGCTACGGGCGGAGAGAGCGACAGCAGCAACAACATGACATAATGCAGCATTAAGCTCGATGCTCTCTCGGCTCGCTCGCCCGCCGAGGCCGTCGTCTGGCAATAATGGATGGCCGCCGTGCGCGTATTACCGACGTCATTCGTCGGCAGACGATACATTCCGATCACGTCCCTCGCCGCACCTCGCCGTACAGCCTAGCAAAATGTATTAACACCTATATGCTTCTCTCTCTCCGCGTACACCCATTGTGTATGGGCATCCTCTGCGTCTCGTATTGACCCGAAGAGAAAAATGAATCGGTGGATCGTAATGGAATTTTTTTGCCGATCAATTACGACAGGTGGCGCGACGCTCGCGGGCCCAATAACAGTTTTATTACGTGTCCATCGATCATGGTATTATCACCCGGTGACGAGCTGCGTGTGTGAGTCCTCCGCCTTCGGCTCCCTGCTCGCGCTGCTGCTGGTGGTGGTGGTAATGACAAATTGAGGGATAGAAATTTAGTTAGCTCCGTCTGTCATATTATTTCTGCGGTTGTTCATTACCTACGTGTTTTCGTGTCATATTGTTGTCGCTGTCGTGTCGCCTTTTTCTCTCTCTCTCGCTCTCTCTCTCCGCTAGCACTCACAGCGGAATTGTAATGCCAAGCTTCCGTTCCTGATCGATCAAATCAGGTCTTTCTATGATATACATGTTTACGTGACGTAATCGCCAATATTAGTCTCGACTTAAGTGCACGGCAGCGGTTGGTCGACAGCGCGTCACGTGACGGGGCAATGGGTGGATCTTTTTCCTCATACGAAACTCGTCTCCACGACGTCCACTGATCTCAGATCTCTATATACTATATTACTAACAGTCGCTTATATTATTATAGGAGAACAAAGGTTTCACTCTTCTGCTTTGACAACAGCAGCGAGCAAACCAACTCCCTCTATAATGAAATATGAACATCAACGAAATATGACGAGAGATGCGGCCCGAATTTTGTGATGATGCGCAAAAAATTCCAAAATTCCCGATTGTCTAACAGCAGCGAAACTTACCGGGGAAACGAGAGAGAGAGAGAGAGAGAGAGGAGAGAGAGAGACAGAGAGAGAGAGGAGAAACAGAGCAGAGCACGAGAGAGGAGAGAGATGAAGAGAGAGAGCAGAGAGGATAGAAGAGATAGAGAGATAGGAGAGAGAGGAGAGAGAGAGAGAGACGAGCAGAGAGGAGGAGATGAGAGAGCAGAGATGAGTAAAGCGGAGAGAGACGAGAGAGAGAGCAGGAGAGAGAGAGCACTAACGAGCGAGAGAGGGAGAGAGAGAGAGGAGAGAGAGAGGGAGAGAGAGGAGAGAGAGAGAGAGATAGGAAAGAGTAGACNTCTCTCTCTCTCTCTCTCTTCTCTCTCTCTCTCTCTCTCTCTCTCTTCTCTTCTCTTCTCTTCTCTTCTTTCTTCCTTCCGCGCGCTCTCCATTTCCTGCTGTCATGTAGCGACCGCTCGCTGCCTCGCTCTTGACAACTCTCCTGCTTTCATCTTTTTCTCGGCTAATGTTTGGCACCTGGCCATGCCACTTGCTGCCCTCTGCCTCTCCACCAGAGCAGCTGTTGTCTGTTGTCGTGCGTGTCATAGCAATCCGCCGGCGCATGACGGAGGGAACCTGCCTGCAAATCTACCGACACGAAAATAGTTTACGAAGCGGTGAGCTCGAGCGATCATAGCACGCACGACAAACGCGGTTTTGAGAAGCTGAGGAAAAAAAAAATAGCGGTTACTGGCAACCGGACAAAAACAGTGCGGCATCGGTGTGAATAGAGTGAGAGGCACAGGGGATGGCTGGGTGCGCCGATGATGGAAATGCTAACATGATAACGAACGCGAGCAGAAGAAGAGAGGAGATCTAGAGGCTAAGAGTAATAGAGATAATTACAGCAAAGGCAGAAACCAAGAGAAAGAGTGGAATAGAAAGCAGAGAGGGAGAAAAAAATAGATACGATGGATGGATAGATAGATCGATGGGATAGATAGATAGATGAGATAGATAGTATACGATAGATAGATAGATAGCATGAGATAGTAATAGATACATGCTGCGGAGAGAGGGAGACGCGAGAGAGAGGGAGAGCAGAGAGAGAGAGAGGGAGAGCCGAGAGAGAGGGCAGAGAGAGGAGAAGAGAGACGAGCGAGAGAGAGAGAGAGAGCGAGAGAGATAAGAGAAGAGAAAGAGCAGAGAGAAGAGAAGAGAGAGAGAGAGAAGAGAGAGAGAGCAGAAGAGAGAGAGAGAGGAGCAGAGAGAGAGAGAGAGAGAGGGAAAGATAGAGAAGGTAACGGTCATAGCATAAGAACGGTATAGAAGAGCGTGAGACAAGGAGAGGAAACGACACAGGGATATATGATATATATATAGTATATATATATATATAAGGGATCAGAGTGGTGATACATAGAGGAGAAGAGAGCGAGGAGAGCGAGAAAGAGAGATGGAGAGAGAGAGAGAGAAGTGAAAGAGAGAAGAGAAGAGAGCGAGAGAGAGAGAGAGAGAGAGAGCAGCGGAGAGAGCAGACAGGAGAAGGCAGCAGACTGGAGAGAGAGCAGCAGAGAAGAGAGAGAGAGAGGAGAAGAGAGAGAGAGAGAGGAGAAGAAGAGAGGAGAAGGCAAGAGATGGAGAGATGCGAGAGAACGAGAAGATACGGAGAGAGAGAGAGTGAAAAGAGAGAGAAGAGAGAGCAGACCAGCGGGAGAGAGAACGGAGAAGAGAAAGAGAGAGACGAGGGGGGCCGGGGGAGAAGAGAAACAGCGAGCATAGAGAGAGAAGAAAAGAGAAGAACAGCTAGAGACCTCGCGATGAGTAAAATCACAGCAAAGGACATAAAAGACAGACAATTCAGTATCTAGAACAGCAAGCCAACCGCACTTTACTAGTATTATCGAATCTTCAGTTGTGATATCAGAACANTCTCTCTCTCTCTCTCTCTCTCTCTCTCTCTCTCTCTCTCTCTCTCTCTCTCTCTCTCTCTCTCTCTCTCTCTCTCTCTCTCTCCCTCTACACCACATTACAAGCCCAACATTTCTGTTGGGGGGAAACCATTACGAAGTAGCAAAGCGTTAGGTTAAACGATGAGTACCCTATACTACCCGACGCCAACTAGGGTCGCGTGTCGCACGCGCGCGGGAGGCGTCGCCTCACAGGGTCTCCATTTCATTCACGTCAGTGTTCGCGTAATGGGTCTTATACCTCATTATGTCGTGCGTCGCACAGCGAAAGCAAAGGTCGCCGTTTAAATCTTTGTCGGCAGCGCTCTGGCACTTTAAATGTGTATACGCGCACTAACGTTTTACAAGCAACACTCGTCGCGCGTCGCTTATTCTGCCTTGTTTCGCATGAAAGCCACTGGTGGCGCGTGCATGCGTGCGTGCACTGCTGTTCACGTGTCAATTAAAGCGCACTTTACATTGTAAATTGCGCGTATGAAATGCGGGGTAGCTTGCATTTAAAGTGCCGTCTATGTGTGTGTGTTGTGTTTTTTAAATGTAATTTAACTACCCAGCACTTTACATGTTAATTAATTACCAAGTACTTGCGGTGTTAATTAGCTAGTATAGTTTACCGTGTAGCGTATCACGCATGCATTTTAAATGTGCCCCGTTAATTATTTTATGCCGAACTTTTCCAATACTTTTACATGTCACCCGATATAGAGTAACCTACCCAGTACCCAGTTAATGTACATATAACCTATACTTCAGTAACTTATCCAGTACATGTACATGTACGAATTAATTGTGTGATTATTTACTTCTGATGTAACTTATACTAGAGTAATTTACCCAGTACATGTACATGTACTATAATAACTTTCCCAGCACCTTTATATGTAAGCTATACTAGCGTAACATACCCAGTATATGTACATGTAAGCTATACTAGCGTAACA
>NW_014578244.1:17682-25325 GCF_000485595.1 Priapulus caudatus
GTGGGGCGCGAGGTAGTGATGTGATGTGATTATGGATGTTGAATGATATCGAATAACTGATGGGTGAGGGTGGCGTTGGCTGGTGATGATGATGATACTGATGGTGAGGGTGGGCGACAGTAATGATGGTTGATACGAAGGTGAGGGGTGCGGCGGTGATGATGGGGGATACGATGGTGAGAAGGGGGGGTGCGGCGATGAGATGATGATAACTAAGTTCGTGGAAGGTATTGGTATGAAGATGTGGCTCCAGGGGGCGATGAGATGGGTGATACGAGAGATGGTTTTCAGAGGGTGGCGGAGCGGTAATTGAATGGTGATACACGTCGCCTGAAGGTGAGGGTGTTGGGAGTCCCGGTAGGAAAGCATAATTACGGATGAGATCACAGTGATTGGCAGAGGGTAGCGGCGATAAGACAGTGTGCATTAAGGGTGTTATATGATGCGATTACTTCGAGATTGGTGAAGGGTGGCGGGCAGTCATGGGAGTGCACAATGATGTCAGACGAGTTGAAGTAGCTGATCAACTCTAGAGTATTTGGAATTTCCGAGGGTGGCGGCGGTAATGATTGGTGATACTGAAGGTGAGGGTGGCGGCGGTGATGATGGTGATACTGATGGTGAGGGTGGGCGGCGGTGATGATGATAGATGGATAGTGGCGGGGGTTGATCGATGGCCTGATTCTGGGGACTGGTGGAGGGTGGCGGCGGTGATTGATGGGTTGATGGGGATTGCTGATGACTGCGAGGGATGGGTGGCGGCGGTGAGTGATGGCTGATGATGCTTGATACTGATGGTAAGGTGCGGCGATGCTAGATGAATGGATGATGGGTGATGATGCTGATGACTGATGTGTAATGTGCCGCGGCGATGCTGATAGATAACTGATGATGGATTGTGATGAGGGCTGATACTGGAACTAAGGTCGAGGGTGGTCGGCGATGGCTGATGATGCATGATGACCTGGTGATGATCCGCTTGATGTACTCAGAATGGTCGAGGGTGGCGGCGAATGCTGATGATGATGATGCGATGGTGCATCGATGCTGATACTGATGGTGTAGGGTGGCGGCGGTGATGAATGGTGATGAATGCCTGATCTGATGGTGGAGGTGGCCGGCGAATGGATGATGTGATGAATCGATGATGATGAATAATGATGGTTATGAATGAATCGTCTCATTCCTCTTTCTTAGATCCGCTCTTAAGATTATCGGCGATTAGTGATGGCGGCGGCGGCGCAGCGGGCGACAGGTAGTATGACGATGCGATGAGAGCGTTGATTGCCGATGGACAGAAGAAGAAGAATAAGAATAATAGAGGGAGAAGAGCGAGGAGGCTAGAAGAGGCGGAACGGAAAAAAAGAGTGGGATAACGAGCGAGAGAAACAGAGAGTGAGGGTGACTCAATGAATAACGTAGATGGCAACAGAGAATTGAAAGAGCACGCAGGAGCGATGAGAGATGGAGAGAGAGAGAGACGGAGGGGGAGCGAGATGAGAGAAGAGACGTAGATATATTTTACGTAGCTATATAGGGTATCGGTGATAATTTATAATATATATTATATATAAATATATTATATGCCTATAAAGAACGAGAGCAGACAAATGTTAGAGAAACGTGTTTAGGAGAGTAGAGCAAGAACGGGGCGAGAAAACAAGAAGTAAGTCGAAAGAGATACGACGAAGAGAGGGCGAACAAAGAACAAGAACAGAAGAGTAGAGAGAACCGCGCGATGTGGGTCGGGGAGCGTGCGCGCGGAGGCTGAAAAAAAGTACGCGGAAAAGCGAGAGAGAGAGAGAGATGCGAGACGAGAGCAGACGAGAGAGATGAGAGAAGAGAGAGAGAGTAGAGATGAGAGAGAGAGAGAAAGCGATAGGAAGATTGGAGAAGTCAGGAGAGAGAGAGAGAGACGAGGAGAGCGAGAGAGAGAGAGGAAGAGAGAGAGCAGAGAGAGAGAGGGTGGCGCGCGAGAGGCAGAGAAAGAGAGAGAGCGAACGAGAGAGAGAGAGAGTGCGCGGCGCGAAGGGGTAGGAGAGAGAAATAGAGAGAAGAGAACGAGAGGAGAAAGCACGCGAAAGAGATAAAAGGCATAGAGGGAGAGAGAGAGAGAGGCGAGAGAGAGGGAGCTGAGAGAAAAGAGAGGAGAGAGAGAGAGAGAGACATCGGTTCAGTTGTTTTCATGTTGAACTTTTAAGTGTCACCTTTCGATGTGTGGCGGGTGTGCAGCAGATGATAGCGCTCGGCGGCTGAGCCGACAGATGGCAGCGTCATATTTCAATATAACTAATGATACTATCAGGATACTATGTTAATGCTTTTTACCGGCGCGATAATTCCGCCATTATGATTGCAAAACATATCTAATGGTACGATCGTCCCGGCAACAAAAAAATATTTAAAAAATCAAGCGTTTATTATGATACTGGGTCGAGTGGTCGTAAATTATCTTCATGAACCATCATTTTCATGTGTCCAACCCAGAAAATGTCATAATAATATTTTCTCAGGGGACACTTAGATTCAAATTACGAAGCAATCAAATCGCCCATGATCATGTGAAATTACGAGACCGACGCCCACCAATTCGATCAGTGGTTAGCGCAGCCTTGTTATGTGTTTTATTTTAATTGCGATAGGTGGTTAGCCCTTCTCTCCAAAAACACATTCTTACTGAAATGGATAACGGCACTAAGTACGGCTGAGAGGGTCTATATCCCCCAGGGTACTGCCGGAACGTACCCTGGTACTATCTGTAATATGATGCCGGACACGTAACTCGCGCTACTCAAACTGAACGGAGTCTACGGGATGTCGCCTACGCCTACTCCTAACCCTAGATGCCCTAATCCTATCCCTAACCCTAACATATAAATAGTTTACCCAGGTACTTCGATATACGCGGACCGTTACACAGGGTAGTTCGCTGCGTACCCCTGGGGGACGATGACTCTAATGAGCTCAAGTACGTGGGCCTGTTAACTATTCCGAGAATAACGGACGTGGTGTGTGTGTGGTGTGTGTGTGTGTGTGTGTGTGTGTGTTTTGTGTGTGTGTGTGTGTGTGTTGTTGTGTGTGTGTGTGTGCGTGTGGTGTGGTTGTGTGTGTGTGTGTGTGTGTGTGTGTGTGTTGTTAGTGTAATGTTGTGGTGATGTTGGTAGGTGTGTTTGTGTGTGTGTGCGGTGGTGCGTGCGTGCGTGCGTGCGGCGTGCGTGAAATGCGTGTGTGTGTGCATGTGTGTGTGTGTGTGGTGTTTGCGTGTGTTTTGGTGTGTGTGTGTGTGTGTGGTGTGTGTGTGTGTGTGTGTGTGCGTGCCCCGTGCGTGGCTGCGTGCGTGAGTGCTGGCACGCGCGTGTGTATGTGCTTGTAGCCCCGGCAAGAAGCTCTGTATGAGCGAATTAATAAGAGATTTACAACATTTGCTACTAATCTATCTGTATCTAGATCTAACACTACTATATACTTATCTTGTAAATTTATTCGATAGTTACTTTCGATGGCGAGTTTCAACCCTCTCTACTATATGTGTGACCCCAATAGAAAGATTGTATTCCCTACTAGAAAGTAAAAGAAAGCTGTTCTTTGCTGCATGCTGAAACTACTCGCGACCCTGTTCTCTATACTTCTTCCTACAAGATACAATCTTCTCGCATGTGTTTCCGTCGGCTTTGCTCTCTCACTTCCCGATATCTTCCTATGCGCTCTCGCGCTCTTCCTCTTTCCCTCGCCCCCTTTCCCTCACGCTTCATATACGCTCGCTCCCCCTTCCTCTCACGCCTCTCACTTTCGCGTTCACCCTTCCACTTGCTTCCCATTATCAGATCGGCACGTGATTACTTCCTCATCAGCCTTCCCAGGATCTCACTCGTACACTGACGTCTGTATCTCTCCTACACTAATTATTATATAGACATTGTTAGATGTTGATACTTTAACGAATCCATTGACGTGCCCGCGATGTCCCTCAACACCCAACCCACAGCACCCCACCGACCGCCCCGGCCACCCCACCAGCACCCTCACTGCCGACCCCAACCACCCCAAACCAGCCCCGCCAACCCGACCCCACCCCACGCCACCGCGCACCAGCCCCACCGACCCGCCACCCACCCCACTACCGCCGCCACCATAACCACACACCCCTACACAGATCTCGCCGCCACACAAACGGCCCACGCCCACCGCACTTACCGCCGCCACACAACCCACCCTAAGCGCAATCCCCCATTACCGCGCCACCCCATTCCCATACACTACCGCTTGGCACCCAACAAACCTTATCCCACCCAACCCCGCCACTAACGCCGCCACCCCGCCCAACCCAGCCCAACAACATTACCGCCCCAGCCCCCACCACCACAACCACCGATTACCGAGGAGCCTCCCACCCCACCCCTCCGCAATCCAACGCCCATTATGCCGCCCCCTACGCAGCAACAACCCCGCAGCCCCCCACCCCAACTCCCCATTTACCGCCGCCCCCGTACCACTCACAACCGTCGCCCCACCCCACCACTCCGACCCCATTACCGCCGCTCACCTACCACCCACAACCCGCCCCACCCCACCCACCCAACCCCACATTTACGCCGCCACCTACCACCACAAACCCCGCCACCCCAACCACCCCAACCCACTATTACTGCCGCCCCCTACCACACAACTCCCGCCCACCCTCACCCCACCACCCCAACGCCCCTCATTACCGCCTGCCCTACCACCACAACCGTCCGCCCCACCGCAGCCCACCCCAACCCCCAAAATTACGCCGCCGATTGATCGTGGTTGGGAATAAATTGCTAAAGCGAATCCCATTCTGCTGAGTTAAATTCAAATTAAGAGAAATGCCTCGAGTCGCGCGAGGTCTGCGCGGCCGTGCGTCCGCCTACGCTCACCGGAAACGCGAGAACTCCTGCACGCAGAGAGAGTAGAGGGAGAGGAGGCGGATGAGGGGGAAGGAGGGGAGAGAGAGATCGAGAGAGAGATCGAGAGAGGGAAAGAAGGGGATGAAAGGGGGATGGTAGGGAGAGAGGGAGAGAGAGGAAGAGGAGGATATGGAGGGGAGAGAGGGGAAAGAGCGCGCGCGAGAGCAAATGGGAAAGGAGAGAGGGGAGAGAGTGGGAAAGATATCGAAAGAAAGCGAGAGATAGAGAGAGAGAGATTGCGCGATTTAAAATAAGTAGGTCTAAAATCATCGGAAAAAGAAATTTATTTATAACCGCAACTTCGCGTGCGCGAGCTTTGACAACAGTTACGCGATGTTACGCTTGGCGACAGCTGCAGCAGACGCAGCCAGCTTTTCTTTAGCGGCTGCCCGCTCCACCCCATAGCCTATAAACGAGAACTCGGGCTCGCAAAATGGATTTCAAAAAGCCCCCCAGCTGCATGCATTCGAAATCCGGGGAGAGCGAGTTTATCTCGCACATGTGCTGTCAATTTAAGCGTTTCGGCCCGAGAGAAGGATGATTTCTCAATACTGAATTAATTTGTGCGGACTGTAAATCATTTTGAGGAAATTGGAGATGCTGCCGATAATTTTCACGTTGTCCTTCATTACGAGGCGGGCAAACACGTATTGCTGTATCTTCTGCTGATGAGCAAGTGAAAGAGTTAAAGAGAGAAATATAGAACGAGAGAGAGAAAGAGAGAAGAGAGAGAGCGAGAGAGAGAGAGAGAGAGAGAGAGGGGGGGAGAGAGAGAGAGAGGGGGGAACAAGAATGCGTGTCAACTGAACATATTCTCACACTCGGTCTTTGACGTTTTTGGCTTTATATTATAATTCGTTTTGCGTCCTAGGTGATTTGAATTTGCACCCCAAAGCTCGTGGTTTTGGCTGCGTCTGCGACAATCGTAGTTTTATTAACTACGCGCGCGCGAATGTTTAAATGCGCTTACACAAATGTATGCGCGAATGCACTTATTATGTGTACTTTGGTTAATTATTTTGAATATTTCGTAAATACTAAATAAAGAAAATAAAAGTCTGTGATTTTTAACGCACCGGTGTAATAATCCGTGCTTCGATCGTTTTCCAGGACAAATCTAGTTAATAATCTGACTTTTCGTTTTTTCCCCGTGGGAGAGCAGTTATGTGTGTGTAATCGCCTCTGATGTCTGTCTGATCTCTATTGCGATTGTCGCAGCGGCCTCGCGACAACACGTTATTTCAATTTGCTATCGCTCGCAAATCTCTCTTTCTCTCTCTCCCTCTCTCTCTCTCTCTCTAGTAACCTATACTAGCGTAACATACCCAGTATATGTACATGTAAGCTATACTAGCGTAACTTACCCAGTACATGTACATGTACTATAATAACTTTCTCAGCACCTTTATATGTAACCTATACTAGCGTAACATACCCAGTACATGTACATGTAACCTATGCTACTGCAGTACTATTTACTCTTGATGTGACCTATGCTACAGTAACTCGATCACCCCGTACATGTACATGTAATCTCTACTAGCGTACATACCCAGTATATGTACCTATACAGGTACATGGACATGTACATGGACATGTAACCTATAATACGGTAACTTACCCATACATATATGTAATCTACTAGAATAACTTACTAGAAATTCTATAATATTTACACCCGGTGTAAGCTATACTAACATCACTTACCCAGTACAATAGTATAATATAAAACAGTATAATATAATAGAGCTATACTAACATTACTTACCCAGTATAATAGTATAATATAATACAGTATAATAGAATAGAGCTATACTACAGTAATAACTTACCCAGTACATGTACGTGTACGCTATATTAGCATCACTCACCCAGTGCTGGCAAAGTTTGTCCAGTAGGTGATGACGGACTCGCTGAGAAGCTTCTCCTGGCGCGAGTAGTTGCCGACGAAGTGTCGCAGTCCGCTACCGCCGACGATCGGCGCTCCGAACACGTACTGCAGCTCGTCGCCGTGAATGCAGCCGACGTCGTCGCCGACGTCGCCGCGGCGCGTCTGATAGCTAAACACGTAGAAGTAGGTGTCGATGTGCACGTACGTGTGCAGGTTCCCCGCCTCGACGACGGGCGCCACGAACTGCGAGTCGCCGAACGCTTCCAGGAGGCTGCCGCGGAGCGTCTGCGGATGCTGAAAGGGTTTCTCCCAATCGGTGTACTCGTTCATTACCGACCAGTAGAGCTCGTTCTGGTGGTAGACGAACAGATTTCGCACGAACGTCCGCAGCAGGCCGCTGCGTCGGCGGTCGTCGATGCCGCTGCGCGTGTCGTTGGCATTGAAGAAGTTGTACGCCTCCTCCTTGGCGACGCCGAAGAGGAGGTCGTACATGCCGAAGCGCGAGTTCTCCCACGTCATCAGATGCAGCGGGTCCTTCTTGACGGTGATGCCGTCGACGGCCGGTCCGAACGCCGTCAGGTACGTCGGCGCTTCGATGTCGATTCGCATGTACGCCTCGACGGGTTTGCGACGCAAGCATTGCATGTCGATGGCGGGTTTGCCGTCGGCGCCACGCGGGTAGCAGTCCAGCTCACGAGCGACTCGTACGGCATACTGCTTCGGGTTTTCGACCATGGCCCAGCTGGAGAGAGCCGATCCGCTCATCATGATGGCTCGGTGGAAGAGACGCAGACCTGTAGCAGCAATATATATATATATATATA
>NW_014578244.1:25335-29271 GCF_000485595.1 Priapulus caudatus
ACGATGTGGCAACGCGAGAGAGCAAGAGAGAGAGAGAGAGAGAGAGAGAGAGAGAGAGAGAGAGAGAGAGAGAGAGAGAGAGAGAAAGAGAGAGCGCGCGCGAGCGAGCGAGAGAGATGGAGGTGAGAGAGAAGGAGAGGGAGATGGAGGTGTGAGAGAGAGGAAGAGAGATCGCGTGAGTTAGGGAGAGGGAGAAAGAGCAAGGGCGAGCACGCACACACGCAATAATAATAATAATAATAATAATAATAATAATAATAATAATAATAATAATAATAATAATAGCATTAACATTAACATTAATAATAATATTAAATGATGATAATAATAACAATAATAATAATAATAATTATTATTATTATACTAATATTTAATAATACTAATACTTCACACTACCCTCTAGCAGTACTATACACACGTCATGACGGATTACGGCAAACACGTTCATGACGTCAGAGCAATGACAGAACTTGTCTTCGTCAACACTATACAATCAGAGGGCTTAATGCACGCAGCACTGATTCGTGTGTACGCATGCACATCGTGGGCTGTGCTCTATGTAAGCTGTATGTCAGTGTGTCTGTGTATCATGGCGACAGGCGCATGTAATCCTGTTCACATATGCAAGCGGCTAGGAAATCTACGCACAATCTGCGCTATTACTTTGACCTCCTCCTGTTGCTCTTGCTTTTCCTTGTTTTTCCCATTCTCCTTCTCCGCTTTCTTTCCCTTCTCTTGCGCATCCTCCCCTCATTCATTCTTCTCCTCATTCTCCTCCTCCTCCTCCTCCTTCTCCTTCTTCTCCTCCCTTTGCCTCCTCCTTCTCATTAGTCTTTTTCCCTTTTCAGCCTCCTCCTTCTCCTCTTTCTCCTCCTCCTCCTCCTCCTCCTCCTCTTCCTCTTCCTCTTTCTCCTCTTCCTCCTCCTCTTTTTTCTCCTCATTCTCCTTATTATTCTCCTGCTACTGCTCCTGCTCCTCCTTCTGTTTATCCTGCTGCCCTCCTCTTCCTCCTCCTCCTCCTCTTCATTCTCCTCCTTCTCTTCATACTCCTGCTTTTTCTCTTCATCATTTTTCTCCGCCTCCTTTTTCCCCTCATTCTCTTACTATTCTCCTGCTACTGCTCCTCCCCCTGCTCCTGCTCCTCTCTCTGCTGCTGCTGCTGTCCTCCTTCTCCTGCTCCTCCTCCTCTTCCTGGGCCTCATCTTTATCCTCCTTCTCGCTATAAGTACACATTAGGTATTCCGCGGGCAGCTCATGCGCGTTGTGTTGGCGCCACAGGCGCGCGCTATGTGCGTGCGGGGGCGTTATTAGAACGATTCCGTCCGTCCGTGCATTATCGTTACGGGTGAGTTCTCACTACCCTCCGTGCCCATATTACATATTTATTCGAGTTTTAGCTTCGTAAGAGAGAGAGAGACGGGCGGTAGCGATCGAGACCGAGACGGAACCATTTTCAAGTTGCCATAGCACGTGCACGCTAACACCGCTTTAAGCGCCCGCCAGGCGACTATAAAAATACCGCTCTAATGGCGTGTTAAGTGTTAGCACCTTGTAGCTACACGCTGCATTAAGATCCCTGTGCAGAGCAAACATTGAGAGGATGTAGCTGCCGCAAATCACAGGATATTTAATCGAAACTGTAGCGTTTACACGGTCGCATTACGCAACGGTTATTTCCGCTCGAGCACTCTCAATTATAACTTTCAACTCGTACTTATGACAAAAGTAACAACACAAGCTTGCAACACTCGTGGAGTGAAGCAGAACGAACGATCCATCTTCATGCCGTTTCAATTGGTCCCTACTTTTCTCCCACGAGCGGAGCTCGCAATAGAGGCCCAGCGGATTATATTTTTATATCACAGCTCGTTGGACCCAACTTATACGCATTAATAACGCAAGATTGATATCAGAGTGACTACATCGACCGATGTGCGTGGACAACCAGATTCACTTTATTTCCTTATTCGTTGTTTTGATCACACTAATCTTTCGTGTCAAATAAGTGCCATCATCTCACTTGTCTCAGTTGCCCAACCTCGTTTCTAGTCACTGGCTGGGATCTCAGCACGGCCTAACAATTGTGGCACCCTTAAATCACTCCTGCTAACCGCACAATTTTTCTCCACTCAGCTCTCGATGAAACCATCTTGTAAAACTTCACATCTATAACCACTTCATTTGCATTCTGTCATGCAATGTTTCACCTGCATTCGTTCGATGCAGTTTGAAAGCATTGTCATTCGCACCGTTTACATCCACATTTGCACCCATATTTACACCCATATTCGTACACTGCACTCATTGTGTGAAATAAGTTACGACAAAGTAATATATACAGTCAAACCTGTAAATGAAGGTCGCCCAAAGGTCACCCAAAGGGCACACTAGAAGTGTCCTTCATAGCCAGCTAGGTGACCATTCTAAAGAAGTGTTCGATAGCGCAGGTTTTGCTGCGGTAATCGCTCGCCGTTGGAAAGCGAGGGAAATTCCAATATTAGAGTTGCTTGTCTGACTATCGAAGCACATAACGACCCATGCACACTGTTTGCACTGACTGTATATGCTCTGATACAAGGTAAAATCTCAGCGATTTGTTCCACGATTGTGCTCCGCGAATTTGACTTGAAGACGCTACAAGAACGTACTTTCCCAATTTACGCTAAATCTTTAAATTCGTCGTCACTTTACCTGCACTACTGCTGCCATCTGTTGTCAACACGAGTAAGAATAGCGTGTAGGCTATGACCGTATGGCTGCGGCCAGACGGCATAGGGACTGTGATAGCTCGTACATGAGAGTCATCTACAGAGTCTTCTGCGTAGCTTGTTTACTGCATATAAATGTGCAATTTTGACAGTGACATATTCAATTTTGTCAGTGACATATCCGTCCGCGATGTACTTCCATGCACATCTCCTAGCTGCAGCCATGTCTCTCCATGTCTTTTTAAGCGCGTGAGATCGGCCGAAAAACATCGACCCGCCCGCTATATGTACATTCACATGGGAGAAGGGGTGTAGCGGGATGCTGTGGCCAAAGTGAAATCTTTAGATCGGATTTTGTCATGCACATCTCCCTCGGGCATACCCCTGCCCATTTTGAGCGCCTAAGATCGGCCAAAAAAAATCATCTTGACATCCTCGAATGATATAGTTTAAATGGTGCATCCTGGTGTAACGTTCTGTTGTGTTACTGGGCAAAGAACATTAAATGAGGAACAATACAACATAAGGAATAAAATAACAATAGGACAATATACTGAATGGGGTGTTATTATAAGGTTAGCGGACATGCTGACAACAAATGTGGTAAAAGCAAAAGCTACTAAAGACTCAACGGAGACATATGCGAGGGGAATGAGATGGCGGAAGGAGAGATTCTCTCATCTGAGCAGGGCGCGCTAGTGCTTCAGTGTCGCCCCTCAACTTCTCTTTGTCCGGGGCTCTCTTCCCTGCCACGTACCTGTCATCACGAAGGTGGCAAATTAACGACAATTAACTATCTCATAGGACAGGGAACACTATAGGACTTATTACGGTGCCTCTCCTAGCCATACTTAATTTTGCGGTTCTTTATTCTTTACTTCAACATAAAAGTAACTTCAACGTATGTTCACCTCGGGTGTTGGGCGGTTAAAATAATAAAATTTATAATTATTATGTAAAACGTACGTACAACACGTACAATGCTTCCTTAGTTCCTACAACACGAAGTCGAAGAAAAATTATAATACAATATAATGCGCCAACACTTTCTGTACAAGAAGGAACGTACACGTCTATAATATTAATTATGGGGCGCCAGTGGGTAGTGTTCTATCCCCGCAGCAGTGGCTTGGCCGGCTACCAGTGGTTCACGGCAAAGTAGTGTCCTAGCACATTACCTTTTACTGAAAACTACGACGATTTGAAAAGGAATATTGTGACACAGCTT